>NW_006408744.1:1750386-1762745 GCF_000296735.1 Chrysochloris asiatica | reverse complement strand
TAGTCATTGCAATGAAACAATGAGTGTAAAACCGATGTTCTCCCATGTAAACAATAAAAACTGTAAAAAAGAAAACAGAATGATACACAGTAGCCAAAATGTACTGATGATAATAATAACCTTGTATATTTAAAATATACATTTGATAACCTGTTCCCCCCCCCCCGCCCGAAAAAACACACAACTACATTTAGAACTTAAGATCGAAAACTGTCAAAGAAAATGATGTAACAGAGAAGGGACTAATCCCTAAAATTAATAGAAAATTACAACACTTCTATAAGAAAAAGACAAACAACCTAATTAAAAAATGAGCCGGGGACACGAACAGATACCTCATCAAAAAAGACATTCAAGTGGCCAACAACATATGAAGAAATGCTCACAATCTAACTTAATATTTATTCATAAGAAATAAAAGCCATGACATGAACAGATACATGCACACATATGTTCATTACAACACTATTCACAATAGCAAAATGATAGAGACACGATAAACACACATCAGTGGAAGAGTGGATCAACAAACTTTGGTCCACAGACATAATGGAATACTACACAACATTGAAGAATAACAATGAATCTGCAAAGCACCTCATAACATGGATGAAACTGGAGGATACTATGCTGAGTGAAATCAGTCAATTACAAAAGGATAAATATTGTATGAGGCAACTATTGTAAACAGTCAAGAAAAAGTTTTATGCTAAAAGAAACATTCTTTGATAGTTACCAGGATAGGAAGGAGGGTAGTAATTCACTGGCGAAACGGTAGACACAATTGACTTGCATGGCAGGGAAGGCAATATATAACAAGAGGGAGGCTGATAGAAGAATAATGAAGACAGATGTACACAAAGGGAAGAATGCAAGGGTTAAGAGGGGGAGATAAATATTAGTTATATACACAATCCTTGAACAATAGGAGAGGTTCCACGGGTAGGTACATGGACAGATAACACAGGCTGAATGGGTATGGGAGGAAGAGTGGGACTATACCAAAAAATGTATTTATCTGACAGAGGATATTTATTTATACATGGGTATTTTACATCCTACTTTTGTTGAGTAGATACTGGGGTCTTAAAGGTGCACAGTAGCTATCTGAGGTCCTTCTGTGTACAGAAGGGTGATAAAAATGGAAGATTCTTAGAATCAACTAGTTTGACAGATTAATCGAACATGTGAGCAACAGTCACCATGGCTCTAAGAACAGAAGGAACTAGATGGTGCCTGGCTACCACTACCAATTGCTCTGAAAGAGATCACATTAGAAAGTCTCAGATTGATTGGAAGAAAATGTGAAACAAAATTCAAAAAAATATATTGCTAGTTAGCAATCCATGCTATAGGATAAGTACTGGATTGCTAGATTGCTAACTGCAAGGTTGGTGGTTCAAACTTACCAGGTACTCCTTGGAAAGTCTACATTTTGAATTTAGTTTCATATGTACACATATATATAGAGAGAGATCAGGCTTACTGGTCAGAAAGAGACTGGATAAACCCTAGGCAACCCTTCAGGTGTTGCTCAATTTTCAGCCAAGATATATAATGGGAACAACAACACTAGAAAGGTGTGTTCACCATGGAATGGTCAACTATTCAAGATCTAAAGGGCAAAATTTACCTAAGGTCTATGTTGAGAAGGGATAAGAAGGATGGAATGGAAATAAGAGCCACAGGAAGGAAGTGGGATTATTATTGTTACATAAAGGACACTGAACTCATTGCGATGAAGCAAAGTGTATGATTTGTTGACGATCTTCTCTGTAAACATTCACAATAAAAGATTTCTCAAAAAACAGACAAAAATCATTTAGTACTCCATAAGGAGCTCTGGTAGCGTAGTGGTTACAAATGAGGCGGCAAACCTCAAGGTCAGCAGTTCAAAACTACCAACTGTTCTGCTGGAGAAAGATGAGGCTTTCTGCTCTCATAAAGATTTACAGCCTCAGAAACCCTGTACAGGGTCACTATAAGTCAGAACTGACTCCACAGCACATAACAACAACAACAACAACAAGGCTAAGAAAACACATGTTCACACATTTCTTTGTTCTACAACAATGCTTATCCATACCTATATCTTAGGAGCACTAGCTTTAAAAAATCACATTTAAGATACTTTGCTATTAACTGTTACTTTGTTAGTTGTTGTCAAGTTGATTCCAACTCATGGCAACCCCATATGTGCAGAGTAAAACTGCTCCATATGTGGAGCTATAGGGTACACACTGGATTGCTAACTGCAAAGTTAGTGGTTCAAACCCACCAGGTGCTCCCTGGAAAGTCTAAACAGGGTTGCAATGGGTCAGAAGCAACTTGACAGTACTTAACAACAACATCAGGTTTTCAAGGCTGTGACCTTTTGGAGGCAGATCACCAGGCCTGTCCTCCAAGGTATCTCTGAGTGAGTTTGAACTTGAGCTGTCAACCTTTTGGCTAATAGTCAAACAATGAACCATTTGTGCCATCTAGGGACTCCCATAACACTTTACAAGGTGTCATTCTTAAAAATGATAAACAAGCTATTTTATTCCCTCCCCACACCCAGTCCAGTTATAATTTTAAGAAGAGGTTTAAAGTAGGAAGAAAGAATTGCTGAAGATTTGGAATGCTCAGAAAACAACAGAGAATAGCTGGAGAGCAGATCTTGAGGTAGTAGAACTTACATTTATTAAATGATTGAACAATTACTAATTTTTAAGTTCCTTTGTCCATTCAACAAATATTTACTAAGCTTCTATTATGTACCAAACATCAAGAGCTATGAGGGAGATATAATGAGAAACAAGAAAAGACTTAGTCTGTGCCCTCACAGACTCTTTAATCACACGGGGACAGAGACAAACTCACAAGTAATTAAGTAGGACAGAGGCTATGGAAGGACATTGAGTCACGGTGACAGTCACTTGCCTGTGTCAGACTTTAATGAGTAAGGTGAGACCTGAAAATGAGCGGGAGTTACCCAGGGGAAAAGCTGGAGAGTATCCTTGTGTTTTAGTTACGAGAACTAAAAGGTCATTTTGTTTGGGGTTAGGAGAAATAGTAAGAGATGACGTCAGAAAGGCAGGTAGACCCACATCACGCAGGGTCTTGTTAACCAACTTAAGGAGTTTGGGCTTCATTCAGAAGAGGTCACATAATCAGACATTATATCTGCGTTTTAGAAAGGTCACTAAGGGCAGCAGAGAGCATGAAACTGGAGACTGAAAATTCAACAAGGAGGACAGCAGGACTCCAAATGAGAGACGATGATGGTCTGCTGTAGGCTCTTGGTAGTAGAAGTGGACTAAAGTGGACACGAGTGAGATATATTTAGTGGTAGAATGTAGTGGATTTTGTAATGAAAGGGAATCAAGGGAGGAAACGGAGTAAAATATAAAACCTCCTTTTCTAGTTCTGACAACTGGTGAGCAGCTAGAGAACATGAGATGAGAAAGAAGCTTGGGAGGTAGGGGACATACAAGGCTAACATTTCTCAGACACCTTGGTAACTGTTTAATAGGCAGTTGGATCTACAGTGAGGTTGGGGAGATAGCAACTGGGCAATGGGAAAAGTGTAAGATGGTAACAAGACGGCCAATGACTGCCCCTGAGAAACACTTAAGATTTTCTTTAGGGAGAATAAAAGGAGTAGGAGTCAGAACTGGGAGAAGAAGCAGAATACAGCAGAGTCGTAGACAAAGGGAAGACAGTATTTCACGAATAAAAGAAAAGTGCACAATACTAAGTGCTGCTGATATAAAGTATGAAAAGAATAAATCAACAGGATGGTAGCTGGTGTCCCCAACAAAGGCAATTTCAGTGAAACAGCAGGGGCAGAAATCAGACTACAATGAGCCATAGTACAGGGCTGACGCCACGGTAGGTATCCTACGGCAGATATCAATTATCTCACCAAACTTCATACTTTTGGATTCTGTAAAGTTTTGACTGTAAAGCTCACAAATTAGAAAAAGACACTATATTCATAATATCTGAACTGAAAAAGAACTAGGTACTAATAAAAATAATTCTCTTCAGAGATGTTAGGCTGCAATATGGAAGAAGTTGTCAGAAAACATCAAGAGAAAAATATTCAATAAATTTTAACCTCTAGCGACAAAAGAAGGAACAGATTTCAGGAACACATGGATATATATTTGAAACTACTTTTTAAAAAAGGGCAAAAAAAGGAAACCCATTTCTTCCATTGCCTGTTAACATAGTTTCTACATGGATCAGCAATTAAAACAGGTTTTATTAAAGAATTAATTAATGCTGTTTGGGAAGTTTAAAATAACTTAATACCTTCTTATGCCTAACTAGCTACATTTGTAACTTGGATTTAAAAAAAAAAAAAAAAAAAACTACACTCATCAGATGCTAAAGAACAGATCCCCTAACTGTCATGACAAACCTATTTTCTAAATTGCAATTTGATTAGGTTATCTAAGAGTAAAAAGCTCAGAGAAAAAATATTATTAGGAACACACATACATATTCAATAAGTATAAGACATAAGATTCCAAATGTACATTTTCTCTAATGCTACTCTCAATAATGAGTTACTTTTGCCACACCCAGAACACTCCCTTCTATACCTCCTGCCCTCTCGCAACATCTTGGGGCTGTTGAATATCCTTAGTCTACACACTAACACCCTGACTGAGATCAGTAAGAGCAGCAGAAGCCAATGTCAGTATTGATTATAACCCGACCACAAGACAGAAAATCAATTAAGTTGATGGTACGGTTCTGTTATCTCAGGCACTCCCAAAACTTTAAATAATCCTATTCTTTAGAAAAAAAAAAGGAGCTCTGGTAGCATAGTGTTTACACACTGGGCTGTGAACCACAAGGTAAGCAGTTCAAAACTACCAGCTGTTCCGCGGGAGAAAGATGAGGCTTTCTGCTCCCGTACAGATTTACAGCCTTGGAAACCCTGTACAGGGTCATTGTGAGTTGAAACCGACTCCACGGCACTTAACCACCACCATTCTTTAGAAAAAGAAGAAGAAGCTAGTAGAGAACATCTTAGCTGTGAAATTCCTTATAGAGTTTTAATTAATTCACATTAAATAACTCAAGATTAATTTTAAGTGGAAGAACAAGGTGGATGGAAGAACAATTAGGCAGGCTTGCGTGGGCTAAGTGGGACAGAGGTAAATAATGATGTATGCACAACCTTGGAACAACAGGGCTCTGGGATACAGGCATTAGGGTGTGGTTGGAATGGGCAAAAGCGGGGAAATAATGTTAAGATGCTTGGCAGTCTTTTGAATCTTGGTTTCCCATGCATACATTACAAAATAGACACTTGAGGGGGAGAGATAAGAAAAGCCAGATACATCACCATAGAAAGCTTGTAACTTCGTCTTCTGCCTATAACTGATTGTTGTTTTTGTTATGTGCCGTGGAACTATAGCGACCCTATATAGGGTTTCTGAGGCTGTAAATCTTGATGGGAGCAGAAAGCCTCACCTTTCTCCCACGGAACAGCTGGTAGTTTTGAAGCGCTGACCATGAAATTAGCAGCCCGATTCGTAACCACTATGCTACCAGAGCTCCTTGGAATACCTAAAATGGGGTTACAATGTGCCCAGTGAAGGAGGCTTCCTATGGCTCCTAAATCCCATCCAGAATCTTCTGAGGTGGGAAATTTCCACTTGAAAGGACAAGCAGAACAGCCTGGAGTGGCTAGAAGAACAGAAGATACTTCCAAAAAGAAAGACCGACAGGAAAAATACAAAACAATAATGACAGTCCGACTGACTACTACAAGAACAAGCAAGTTGCTCGTCCAGGAGACATTAAGGCAAGAGGTCAGGTCCCCTCAGGGCAAACCCCCTTCCAAAACTAAGACTCACTGGGAATACACGAGCAGACATATGCTCTGACTGGTGACCATGTTGGTCACCGATAAGGGTAAGTAGGGAAAAACAGCAAGGAAGCTGCGAGCTAAGCCCTACAAACTTCAATAGACTCCTGTGAACCCGGGTGGAGACCTCGTTGGCCAGCAGTGTGGCAAGACCTGGGGACTCTTGGGCCCAGAGTAAGTGACACAGCCACAGAGGACTAGAGTGGAGAGTGAAGCATCCAGCTGATAAGAAGAGAGGGCATATGCATAAGAACACCCACACTTGCAAATATCCACTTGACCTGGCTTCAATGGCTGGATGATCAGAACTCAACTAGAAGAAAGAAGAGGAAAAAAAGAGTACTCTTGACACAATTTGATGAACTTGATCTACACCTATGGATGCAGTAGCTCAAAAGGGAACAAACCTTTACAGCAAGGATCATTCCCACCCCCTCGACACACAGGGTAGACAGAGATGGGCAACATGGACATTGGTTACCCAAAATGGGGGGCTACAAAGGCAAGAAGATGACTGGCTTACAAGCTTTCAAGAGGGAGTCTAGATCCACAGGGTGCAGAGGAAGGTCGAATCTCTACTGAGTAGTATCCAATCTGTCTGGGCGGGGCTAATGAAAGGATATGGGGTCAGGATTCATGTGGCACAATAGTGAATAATTACTATCCGAACTGACTGTGAGGATTGGAATGTAAAGGTAGACATTTTTTAGCAAAAGAGGGGCGTGATTGACTTTGCAGTCTAGGAACGGAAGTCCCTGGGACCATGAAGGGAGAAAAGAGCAAGTGCGGGACCCTACCCAGAGAAGCAGTGACGCCAGAGATGGAGGCAGAGATGATGACATGGAGAGATGGAACGGCTGGGGACTCTAGACCCAGAGAGGGAGAGGGGCTGTGTGCTGATGACCAGGGGTCAGGCTTGTAGTATACCCTCTGGTTGGTTGATGATGCATGTAGGGGATTGTAACCATGGAAATGAAACAATATAGGATAGGATGAACGTAAACCTAATGTTCTCCAATGTAAACTATCACATAATTCACAATAAAACATTTTAAAAAAAGATTAATTTTAAGAATTGGCATGAATCTCATCAGATAACTTTTTAACATTATATAATTATATGATATGAGACAAACAGCAAATTTTATCTGCATGTTTCAAAGTCTAGCAAATAGGCTATTTATTAGTTTTTGTAAATAGTTAAGATTAGTAACCTAAGAAGTCCTAACAGAAAACTTGCAATCTGTAACTTGGTTATTGTTAAGTGCCGTTAAGTTGGTTCTGACTCATAGTGACCCTGTAAAGGATTTCTGAGGAGGGATTGGTGGGTCTGAACTACCAACTTTGAGGTTATCAGTCCAGTGTTTAAAATCTATAACTGGTCTTCTCTATAAATTCAAAAGCAAAAAATGTAAAAATCCAAAGTAGTCCATTAAGAGAGAACAAAAGCCAGGATCTATACAGTTAAACCAGTTTCTTTTTGGGAAAAAAACAACCACCCTGCTATAATTAATGTACAAAATAATTTTCTCTTCTCTAATTATCTAAACATCTAAGGAGCTCTGGTAGCATAGTAGTTATAAGTCAAACTGCCAACCACAAGGTCAGCAGTTCGAAACTACCAGCAGTTCCGCAGGAGAAAGATAAGGCGTTCTGCTCCTGCAAAGATTTACAGCCCCAGAAACCCTGTACTTAACAACAACAGTTATCGTCAATTCAAAGACGTTTCTATTTTGCTAATGGATGGGCCGGTGTTTATTCTTAAGTATATATAATATGGACATCTCTAATTTACTTAAATGGAAGCCATGAAAACAAATAGTTATGAGAAAGTACAGATTTTCTTACCTGCCACCAGTCTTAAAGATTAGATCTGCATTAGGTGCTCCCTTTGGATGTTGGTAACGAGGCCTTCGCTCACGATTGGTGTTTGCTGGAGCAGGTCGCTGTGCAAGAGACTGCAACATTTCTGTAATTAGGAGAAAAAAAAAAAACAGTTTAATGCTTATAAATGCACTGCATCTCTATGAGCAAATAAAGTTGCCAGGAGATCACGTTTATTAGTTCTCTCAGGTAGCTGACTGAAGAAAAATAATAATTCAAATGAACAAGTATTGAAAGAGCATGGTAAGAGATGAGATTCTTTTTCTGCCTTATGCTTACCTTTATTGGCAATCTGGCCACTACATAAATGTCTTAGGAAGTAATAAAACAGCTTAAGAGGCAGTATAGCATAATAACTAATAGCACTATGTTTGGGTCCTATAGTATTGGTTCAGATCTTAGCTATGCCACTCACTAGATATAAACATTTTGATTCAGGTTCCTTAAATGTGAAATTGAAAGAATAGAATAAACAGAGTTTTGAAGATTAAATACTTTAAAATGAGACTTAAAATAGTGTTAGACCTGTGGTTGTGGTGGTTATGTGCCGTGGAGTAGGTTTTGACTCACAGTGACCCTGTATAGGGTTTCCAAGGCTGTAAATCTTTACAGAAGCAGAAAGCCTCATCTTTCTCCTGCGGAACAGCTGGTAGTTTCAAACTGTTGACCTTGTGGTTCACAGCCAGATTCGTAACCACTACGCTACCAGAGCTCCTTGTTAGACCCGTAGTAACCATTTAATGGTTTTAGCTTTATTATTGGAGTCCTGGTGTGGTGCTGTAGGACAATGCTCTGGACCACAGGTCAGTTTGAACCATGATCAGCAGTTCAAACCCACCAGTCACCCTAGGAAACCCTAAACTGGGTAAAACAACAACAAAGCTATTATTCTTAAGAATGTTCAGCATCAACTGAAAAACAAGATTCCAGAAGTGGATTATAAGACAGAAAATGAGAGCTATTTATCTGCACAACACTTTATTGCACAAAAGCAGTTTGTACACTAGAGTGCTATGTAAACAACAATGTGATGGCTTTAAAACCTGGAAACCACACAAAAGCCATGCAAGGTTGCACTAAACTCAAAAGCAAGTATGCATAAAACGAAAATCTTAATTTAAGTATGCCCTCACATCTGAAGGAATACTGGGTCCTAAGATCAGGATAGGAGTCTTGGTAGTACAGTGGTTAAAGAACTCGACTATTACCCGAAACAATGGCAGTTCAGATCCACCAGCTACTATGTGGAATAAAGACGTGGCAGTCTGCTTCTATAAAGATTTACATTCTTAGAAACCCTACGGTTTTCTACTACATGGCAGTTCTAGTGTGTCCAAGAGGGTTGCTATGTGTTGTAATCGATGCAATGGCAATGTTTTTACCTTTTTTTTTTGTGGGGAGGAAGGAGTAAGGAGGGGGAAGACCAGGATTCACAAATATACAATATACAACTGAGGTAATAAACATTTGTTGACTCAATTTGCTCACAACTGATGGCAACATCAGGCAACTACATGGCTAACAATATGGAATCTAATTGAATCATGGATTAGCAATTAAAATATACAACAAACAAAACCAAACCCATAGTCACTAAGTTGATTCCAACTTACAGCAACCCTGTAGCACAGAGCAGAGCTGTCCCAGAGAGTTTACAAGCCTATGATCTTTATGGAAGCAAATTGTTAGTTACACATTGTTCACCTGCAGAGTGGTTGGTGGGTTTGAACAGCTGACCTTTTGGTTAGTAGCCAAGCCTTAGCCACTGTGCCACCAGGGCTTCTTGGATTTAGCAGTCAACGATCAAAATTTTATTGTTTCTACTTTTAAATCGTAAGAGGAAAATGAGAATGGGATTTTAAAAACCAATCAACTTCTTAGGCTAAACAGGTAGAAAACAAAACATGAAAAGGTGAATGAGGACAACTTTGATAAACACTCCAAGGCATTAAGATTTTCCACTTGCCCTAGAGTTTACCTTGATAATCTTCTTGTTCTTGCCGTTCATTGATATCTAGTGTGAGTTTTTTCATTCTCATCCTTTCTTCTTGTTCTGCCTGTTGCTGGTTCCAGTGATTTGCAGCAAGTTGGGAAGACATGGGTACATTAAGGATCTTAAACTGAGAAAAAAAAAACATAACACAGAAACCACAAACAACTTGAGAAAATTGAAAGAAAAAACAGATTTCAAATAAAACAGCAAATAGAATTAAATGAGGTTGCAAAATGTACCTTATTTGGAAGCATTTATCTAATAACAGAGGACATTTTATCTTATACATTATATCATTTATGGAGCTATGGGTTAAAGTGCTGGATTGTTAAGGTTGGTTTGAACCGCAAGGTCGGCAGTTCAAGTTTACCAGCCACTCCGTGGAAACCCCACACAGAGTCACTAAGAGTCAGAACTGACCTTATGGCACTTACCAACAACAAACTTAACATATAGAAAAACTTACACATCACAAACTAAAATCTCTATCCTTTCATTTCTCTCCTCTGGAAATAGTTCTGTGTACCTGAACTATATATACACAGAACAAATCTGAATCAATCTTCAACATTAACATCCCTTCAAATGTCTGGAGATAGCCGTGATACTGGGAAGGGAGAAAAGTTAAAAAATTGACCTAAGAAAGGTCAAGAAGGAAGAGGTCTATCTCTGGAATGTTTTGTTTTTAGCAGGACAGCCCTAGTTTCAGATGGTTTATAGTAACCAAACCTCTTGATGTTCTTACTTGCTGACCAGTCGATTCCAACTCCTGGAGATCTCAGTGCACAGAGCAGAACTGCTCCGAGGGGTTTTCAAAGACTTTAAGAAGCAGATCACCAGGCCTGTCTTCTGAGGTGCCTCTGGATGGGTTTGAACTGCCAACCCTTCCAATAGTAGTCTAGTGCTTAACTAGACTGTACCAGCCAGGGACTCCAAAAAAACAAGGATTAATAAATCTATAGGGCATGGCTCCCTGGGAAATGTTAAGCAAGCTATGTAATTACATTTAAAATAGAAATGTTTCATAATCTAAATTTCCTTGCACACCTACCATAAGAAACTTTGCCTATTGCTTTGGATGACTTGGAGAGCTATGCTTGGGATCTCAGACCTCTCTCTGTATTTGTATCTGTGCCCTGTGATTGCTTGCATCTAAATTATTGGTAAAGCTTAACAATGAGAAAGTGTTCCAATTTGTTTGAGTCTGATTTGACAATAGGATCCTTTGTATCGTCTCAGATGTCTTCTCTTTGTATTCTCTTTCATGATGTACTTCAGTCAATCAATGTTCGTTCCCACATTAGGCCAGATAAATTGAGGTGAAAACTATTAACTGTGGGTGTGAAACCATCTACAAGCTCAAGTAACTACACTTCAAATTTATCACAGGTAATTAAATACCTCTGGTAGCATAGTATTTATAAGTCAAACTGCCAACCACAAGGTCAGCAGTTCGAAACTACCAGCCGCTCCGCAGGAGAAAGATGAGGCTTTCTGCTCCCGTAAAGATTTACAGCCTCGGAAACCCTGCACAGGGTCGCTATGGGTCGGAATCGACTCGACGGCACTTAACAACAACAACAAAATAGCAAAATGAAAGTATAATTGAGGTATTCCATTTAGCTACCAACTCAATGAAATTATCGTTTCATGCTGCTTGCTTTCTCTGACCAGTACTGACTCCACGAACTATCACTTTCTATTTCAAAAGCTCAAACCACCATTTTAAAAAAACAACTCTACTGAGTTATGCTTCAGAAACTACACATTGAAAATATATAATTTGATGGGTTTTCATGTGTATACATTTGAAAAATCCTAACCAAAATCAAACTCATCATCTTCAAAGTAGCTACATACCTCATTGTAATATTCAACAAAAATGAGAGCATAGCTGCTAGCAAAGTAAAAGCTACAACATAACACAGTCGCCAAAGATAATGTTCTACATCCTAATTTGGTAAGCAGAGACTCATGAACAGCCATCTAAGGTACAACTACCGGTCTTTTCAGGTATGGAAGAAAGAAGAGTGATGAAAACTGAAGATGGTTAGAATCAATTAGTCCAATGGACCAGTGGAACCTGTGAACATCACTCTCCACAACTGTGAGACCAGAAGAACTATATGGTGCCTGGCTACCACTCCACCGGCTCTGAAAGGGATATTAGAAGTTCCCAGATAGAATGGGAAACAATGTGGAACAAGTCTCAATATTATTTAAAAACAAAACAAAACCATAAGCTCACCAGTCAGAACAAGACTAAAGAAACTCGAAACTATAGCCACCTTTCAGGTCTGTTCCTCAGCCTTATGGCTCAATATTCAGCCAAGTGGTAGATAGGTATATGGGGGGGGGGGGATAACAATATTTGTAAGGTACTCTCAATCATTCAGTGGTTGACCTTCCATGGTAAGCATACCTAAGTTCAGAAGGGGTGGGAAGGTGGGTGAAGTTGAAATAAGAACCACAGAACCACAGGGGAGATGTGGGATAACTGTTGTTACACTGAGAGAACTATAATCAGAGATAAAATGAAGTGTATGATTTGAATGTAAAACTGATGATCTGCCCTGTAAACCTTGACTCACAATGTTGTTGTTAGGTGCCATC
>NW_006408744.1:1743837-1748546 GCF_000296735.1 Chrysochloris asiatica | reverse complement strand
GATATCAAGGAGATTGTCTGATGATTTCCGCATTCCATTGAGTCACCTCACTTTGGAATGGGCACAAATACGGACCTCGTCCAATCAGTCAGCCAGATAGTTGTCAGTAAAATCCATTACTTCTACTTGTTCTCTTGTGATCTGTATCAAGAATGTATCTACAGGACTTGCCCCAACTGTTTATTTCCACCAGCTAAAACAAAATTCTAAGAAAATAGCTATCATTCCCCCTATAATATACCTTATTATTTACTATTTTTCAAAATTCAGGAAACCATACAAAAAAATAATGAAAAAATTCAACTCAAAATAATCTTTCTGCCAAACTCTGTACCTATCTCTAATATGTGAAACAAAAGCCTTCTAACAGGCCTGCTTTTCCTATACAGCAATGTTATTATGAAATGTCACAGTAATTCATAATGAAATTCTTTGTTGTCATCATTATTCATGTAGAACACATTTTGTTAAGTTTGTGTTTCCAAATTCAGGTGCTATGTATGAACTGCTGGTAGAGACCAGGGAAACATTTCAAATTTCTAGAAAGACTACAACTATCAGAATGATTTTCAGAAAGAAGATTTGAAGGAAAGCCATTTCCCCCAAATTCTCTTAATAATAGTGAAATGAAGTTGACAGGTATATAAGAAGTATAGATATTCAAGTAAAATTGAATCTACAGAAATACATTAATGTGAAAGAAATAAAATATTAATTTATAATATATTACTCCTTATGTATTTCTACACTTAATCTATGCTTATAAGTAATTTATGGCAGGCAAGCTGAGGAGGAAAAAACTAAAGGGGAAAAAAAGACAGGATTCAGGTTTGTATTTTTCTTTTTAATTGCCTAATTAAGCTTATTAAAGTGCAGAATCATTATTGTTGAGAACATACAACCTGGAATCTGAATTTAAACACTAACTCAAGACTTACTAACTACAAGATTTTAGGTGTACTTTAGTTGCTATGTGTCTTCGTTTTCTCATCTGTAAAATGGGGACAATAACAGAGTTTCAAAATGCAAAGGTGTCACTTTGAAGAATAAGGTGCACTAGATCTAAGACATGTTCTTTTCAATAGCTTCATATGTATGGGAAAGCTGGACAATGAAAAAGAGCAATAAAAGAATATGGAACATACAGACACTGAAAATCAGCTCCAGTAGCCTTCCAAATTTGTCGGCATAGATGAGTGAGTGCCTCCAATGTAGCATCAGTTTGTTGAATGATTTCAATTTGTTTTTCTATCAATCCCCGGAGTACTGTTCTTTGTCAATGTCTTCAATAGTGCAACTCAAGGCTTGAATTTTTTCTTCAGCTCACTCAGCTTAAGGGACATTGAAACGTTGAGCATGTTCTTCCCCGCCTTGGTTTTCGAACTCTATGTTCTTTGCACATTTCATTATAATATTTTGACTCTGTCATCTCAAGATGCCTTGTGAAATTTCCTATTTAGCTTTTACCTCCTCATTTATTCCATTTGCTTTAGCATCTCCTAGTTTCAGAGTTTCTTTTGACATCCAAATTGGTCCTTTCCTTCTTTCTTGTCCTCTTAATGAACTTTTGCTTTCTTCCTGTATGATGCTCTTGATGTCATCCCACAACTACTCTGGTCTTCAGTCTTTAGTGTCTAATGCATCCAATCTGTTCTTGAGATAATCTCTAAATTCAAGTGGAATATATTCAAAGTCATATTTTCACTCTTGTGGAGTTGTTTAATTTTCTTCAGCTTTAGCCTGAACTTGTTGTTGTTGTTGTTGTTAGGTGGTGCCATCAAGTCGGTACCAACTCATAGCGACCTTATGCATAGCAGAATGAAACACTGCCCAATCCTAGGCCAACCTCACTACTGTTGCCACACTTGAGTCCATGGATGCTTCCACTTGGCCAATTCATCTCGTTGGGGATTTTCCTCTTTTTTCTGACCCTCCACCTTACCAAACATGATATCCTTCTCCAGTGAGGGGCTGTGTGCTGACGACTAAGGGGCAGGCTTGCGGGGTATACCCTTTGATTGTTTGATGACACATGGAGGGACTGTAATCATGGCAATGAAATGATATAAGATAGGATGAGTATAAAGCTAATGTTCTCTCATGTAAACTATCACATAATTCACAATAAAACATTAGAAAAAAAAAAGGCAGCAACTGGATGACATACACAAAACTCTTTAAAAAAAAAAGATTCATATACCCGGCAAGGCTGTCCCTCAAATAAGACAGTGAAATTATGACATTTCTTGATAAACAGAAATTAAAGGAATTTGCAATGACCAGACCAACTTCATAAAAAATGTTAAAGCGTTTTCTTTACACTGAGAATCAACAACAGAAAACAACAACCTGAGATTATCATACATGACACCACCTAGAATTCAATCCAGATATATAAAGTAAAACAAGCCTACAAGACTGAAAACAGGGAACCAGAGATATCAGTGTATAATTAAGTCAAAGGAGCTCTGGTAGTGTAATGGTTACGAATTGGGCTGCTAATCTCACAATCAGCAATTCGAAAATACTAGCTGTTCCACGGGAGAAAGATGAGGCTTCCTGCTCCCGTAAAGATTTACAGCCTCGGAAACCCTGTACAGGGTCGCTATGAGTCAGAACTGACTCCACTGCACATAACAACAACACAAAGCAAAAAGAAGGAATAATGTAGATACAGAACTTCCAAATGGCACGGAAGTCAAGTATATGGATGAGTTAAAAATTATCTGTACTCTGGCTATAGAATTTATTTTAATCAACTTTTATAAAAAACAAATATGTGATTTTTGATAGAATCTCCTTGCATTTCAATATACTTTGTACATCTGTTATTTCTCTTATTTTAAAATGTTTTAGGCGGAGGTGCAAGTCATGAATGTACTGTTGTGTTCAATTCTTCATCACAGGTGAATCTTCATCCACGGAGGTCTGCTTTCAGGGTCAGGACTAAAGAGGATGCTTTAACACCTCAAAACGATGTTTTTGCAGAGTGTCAACAGTGTAGGCAGAGGTGGGGAGATGCACATTGTTGTGTAAGATCACAAAACTCTTGGATAACAGTCCTCCGTGTTTAATCCTAAATTTAGGCTTCAGCTATTCAGTGAGCATCTTACTGTAATGAGCACTGTTGACTGTTGAACCTTTTTCCTCATAGTGTTCCAATACTGGTCTTTGAGAACCTCAGAAAACTATGAACCAATTTACGAGCTGATGGTTGACTTTTGAGCTTTTTCTTGGTCAGTGATTGAGAATGTTTCCATTCCATACTCTGCCATTTACTCTCAGGCTAATGTCTCATTGCCATACCAGTAATGATTTTTTTTAAAAAAGAAACTTTTACCTTTGTTTGAATATAGATAAAGTTTTGTTTGTAGATGTCCAAATGCTTCTGTTCATGGCCTTCCATGAGCTGTTTTGGTATCCATCTCACACAAACTTTTCAAAACCCAACTCTGTCGTGGATTATTTCATAGGCAGAGTCATGAATGATTTGCAAATGATTTGCCATATCTACTGTCACTTGTCCAGTCATCAGAATCATTGCATGTTCATGTTCAATGTTGTCTTCACCCATAGACAGGAATGGTTATTTTAATATAATAGTGCTGATGATTTCTGACTCATAGGTTTCAAGATAAAACAGACTGTTTTAAGAAGAGGGGGAAAATTGATCAATTATAGGGCATACAAAAAAAAAAATTATACACCGGTAGATCAAAATTAAAAAAGAAGAAAATCAGAAAGATTTAGTAAACATCACAACAGAAATGAAAATGAAAAGAAAACCCATAAATACAATGAACTCAGCAGAGAAAAAATCAAATCATACCTACTGATTATTACACTGAATATAAATGGATTAAAAGCACCAATTAGGAGACATTTAGAGCGGAACGGATATGCTGTCTTTAAGAGATATATCAAACAGATGGAACAAACTAAATGCACATCAACAGAAGAATGGTTAAACAGATTTTGGTATATACACACGATGACATACTACAAAACGGTGAATAATGATGAAATCTGTGAAACACCTCACAACATGTTTGAATGTGGAAGACATTATGCTGAGTGAAATGAATCATAAAGGGACAAACATTATGAGGCCAATGTTATAAAAAGTTAAAAAGGAAAAAAGGTTTTCTTGATAAAAGCAACGATCAGTGATGATTACAGGAGGTGGGGGGAAATTATTCATGGGTTACAGGGCAGACACGTTACAAGAGTGACAGGACAGGTAATATACAACATGAGGGAGGTCAACAGAGGAAAGATGAAGGTAGTACAAGGCACAGGGAAGAATATTTCAATAAATTTTAGCTATTACTGTTATAGTCATATTTACTTTATAATCTTACAACCTACATGTAGGTAGTGTTGTTATTGTTATTAGGTGCCAATGAGTTGGTACCAACTCACAGCAACTCATATGCAAAACAGAACAAAACAATGCCCGGTCCTGGGCCAATCTCACAGTCTTTGCTACCCTTTGCTGCTGCCACTGTGCCAACCATTTCATTGGGGGTGGGGCGTCTTCCTCTTTTTCTCCAACGTTACATTTTACCAAGTATGATGTCCTTCTCCAGAGACTGGTCCTTCCTGACAATATGTCTTCAGTATGAGAGACGAAGTCTGGCTATTCTGACTTCCAAGGAGCAAAATATGAATAATTCTGGCTGTACTTCTTCCAACATAGATTTGTTTGT
>NW_006408744.1:1731932-1743177 GCF_000296735.1 Chrysochloris asiatica | reverse complement strand
CTGGCACATATCTTTCCTAATTTTAAACCATTCGGTATTCCCTTCAAACAAGTGCCTCTTGATCTATGTACAGATTCCTCCTGAGCACAATTGTTTCAGAACACTTATTCTCCACAATGCTGTCCATACCTTGTCATGATCCACACAATCAAAAGCCTTTTCAGAGTCAATAAAACACAGGTAAACATCATTCTGGTATTCTCTGCTTTCGGTCAAGATCCATCAGATGTCAGCAATTATATTCTTCATTCCACGTCCTTTTCTGAATCTAGTTGGAACACCTGGCAGTTCCCTGTCAATGTATAGCTGCAGCTACAACTGCTGCTATTTTTGAATTAGTTTTAGCAAAATTTTACTTGCATGCGACATTAATGATGTCTGCAACCCACTGGGTTATCTCTCTCTGGACTGGGCACAAACATGGGTCTCTTCCAATCAGTTGGCCAGGTAGCTGTCTTACAAATTTCTTGGCATAGATGAGTGAGTGCCTCCAGTGCTGCATCAGTTTGTTGCAAGATTTCAATTTGTATTCCATCAATTCCCAAAGGCTTGTTCTTTGCTAATGCCTTCAGTGCACCTTTGACGTTTTCCTTTACTATCACTGGCTCTTGATCATATGCTACCTCTTCAAATGGTTGATCATCAACCATTTCTTCTTCTTTCTTTTTCCCCAGCTTTTTGTGTTAAGTTTATTTATTTTACCCAATTTACAAATGAGAAAATGGACGTTGGGGAGGTTAAATACAGATGGAAGCAAGAGTAAAAAAAAGCCAGTTCTGAGTGATTCCAAAGTCTCATTCTTTTCCTTACATACTGTTAACCTACTCTCCTCCAACATCTTCCCGCAAGCTCATTAAATGCTATCTACAAGACCTTTTCTCCACCTGACTCACACAGGCTGTGTCCTGGTGTGGCACTGTAGGAAAAGCACTGGACTACCAACCACAAAGTTGCAGTTCAAACCCACCATGGTTCTGCTCTAAGGGAGAAAAATGAGACTGTCTGCTCCCATAAAAATTTACTGTCCCATCTAGGGTTGCTACGAGTCAGAAGGAGTCCTGGTATGCCGCTGTAGGCTAAACACTGGACTGCCAACCACAGGTTAGAAGTTCCTTGGAAATGACTTGACGGTACCTAACAACAACCACCACACAGTCTATGATGGGGGTACTGAGGTCATTTCAGCTCCTTTGATAAACTGCAGCCACACCAGTTAGGAATTGTTCTGGTGACTAAAATAAACATTCACATGGATCGCATTGAGCAAATGGTTAATAATAAAAAATATTTGTTGAGGTAAGCCACGTCTTGCACCAAGTACTTAACATTTATAATCCCCTTTAATCTGTATGACAATTCTATATTACCTTTTACAGATAAAGTAAATGAAAATCACAAGGGTTAAGTTGCTGTCCCAGAACACTAAATTAGTCTTGAACTCCAAAGCTTATGCTTTGAACGACTTTACTGTGTCTGTTAGGGAAACAAATTTGAACTTGAATTAGAAGTAGTATAGCACTGTAGTGTATACCAAGGAGTCCTGGTGTGGTCCTGGGGGTTAATACAGTTCAACCATTTCTTTTTGGTACAGTGACTATGTGTATTTCTTCCATCTTATTTTGATGCTTTCTGTATCATTCAATATTTTGTCCATAGAATCCTTCAGTATTTTAAGTTGAGGCTTCAGTTCCCTCAGCTTGAGAAAAGCTGAGTGGGTTCTTTCCTTTTGGTTTTCTGGTTACAGGTCTTTGCATATTTTGTTTCAACTTTTCTATTTAGCCCTTTTACTGCCTCATTTCTTCCATTTGCTTTAGCATCTCTATGCTGGAGAGCATGTTTCAGAGTCTCTTCTGACAACTTTTCTATTTAGCCCTTTTACTGCCTCATTTCTTCCATTTGCTTTAGCATCTCTATGCTGGAGAGCATGTTTCAGAGTCTCTTCTGACATCCATTTTTGTCTGTTCTTCTTTCTTGTCTTCTTAATGACCTTTTGTTTTCTTCCTGTATGCTGCTATTGATTTCTTCCCATAACTCCTCTTTGGTGTTTAGTGTCTAATGCAGAAAATCTGTTGTTGAGATGATCTCTAAATTCAGGTGGGATATATCCAAGGTCATATTTTCACTCGCGTGAACTTGCTTTTTCTTCAGCTTCAGCCTGAACTTGCATAAGAGCAATTGATGGTCTGTTCCACATTCTGCCACTGGCCTGTTTTGGCTGATAATATGGAGCTCTTCCATCATCTCTTTCCACAGATGTAGTCAGTATGATTTCTTGTATTTCATCTGGTGAGGTCCATGTGTATAGCTGTCTTTATCATTGTCTTAAAAAGATTACTTTCAGTGACTGTCTTGCAAAATTCTATTATGTGATTTCCAGCATTGTTTCCACCGCTAAGTCCATATTTTCCAACTACTGATCCTTCCTCTTTGTTTCCAACCGTTGCATTCCAATCACCAATTATCAATACATCTTGATTGCATGTTTGATCAGTTTCGGACTGAAGAAGTAGGTAGAATTCTTTACTTTCATCATCACTGGTTTTAGTGATTGATGGCATAAATTTGAATAATAGTTGTACTAACTGGTCTTTCTTGTAGGCATATAGAGATTATCCTATCATAGATAGCATTGTATTTCAAGAAAGAACTTGAAACGTTCTTTTTGATTAGTGTGGGGTCATTCCTCTTCAAGTTGTCATTCCTGGCCTAGTAAACACTGTTATTTTAAGATTCAAAATGGCCAATACGAGTACATTTCAGCTCACTATCTCTAGGATATCGACATTTATGTGTATTTTTTACAATTTCCAGTTAACACTTAACAACAACAACATTAGGCTTGGAGAATTCTCTGCTTCTAGCAAGGCTTATGAAAGATCAAAGACTGAGTTTCTAAATACAAATTATAAAACATTAGATAAATATAAATTATTAATGTACATTTGTAACTTATATTTAGATAGTGTTCTAAATAAAAACTACTTGAATATTACAATTGTTTTACTTATCAGCTGGTTGGTTTACCTCAAAGTGGCTTTACTGATTGATCTTAAACTTTTATAAACATATTCTAATGCAAAGGGGAGTAAGGTATTACTTTTTTACAAAATGCTCAAGGAATTCAGCCCAATGAGAGATGTGTATAATTTCTTTATCACCATTAAACCAGAAGGTGCAGTTCTCTAAGATGTTTTTGTTTATCTGCGATGACATTTAAATACTCAGAATGAAACAGTGTGGCCACCTTTTGCTTCTTATTATGGAAAAGCTAATGATGATAGTATTAGTTGTACTAATGAAAGAGTATAAAACATCATAAAGAAAATTTCATAAATGTTACCATAACAACTATATTTGCTGTCTATTCATTTCTAAAATCAGTAATTTCTTTATTTAGGTCTTCTAAAGGGAAACAATTATAAATAAAAGATTAACAGAAACACATTTTATCTCCTCTCAGACATGTTTTATGAAAGGTAAAGTTTTCAAGTATTATGTGCTTCAAAAGAATAGTAAAGGGACAGTAATAAATACAGAGGACACAACAGACAAAGCTAATGTTGTCACTCTTGCCAAATAACTTTTACTGTAAAGGTGCTACAAAAGTATTAGAGGCACTGCTTTATACTAATTTAGACGACAGAAAGGTTAAAGTCACTTAAACTAGATTTCCTGGAACAGGAAAGCAGCTTAATGGTTATTTAGGTTGTACTTTATTATTACTTCATAGCCTCAGCTGAAGTTGAAAGACAAAAAAAAAAAGTATGCTATGTACAAACGTGTGTGTGTGTGTGTGTGTGTGTGTGTGTAAAGAAGCTTCAAACAGTTCTTGGAAGGATTCCATTATCTTTTTAATTTCATCTTTCACAAGCTCTTTATATATAAAATCCAAAGTTATGATTGACAAATATCAGCTAATATAGGTAAAACATACATAAAACAAATCACAAATCCTTACCAATATTAATTTTTAAAAAAGGGCTGTCTGAAAATTTTAAATTATAATAAATATATTGTTAATTAAAAATAAATTTTAAAACTTGGAATACAGGTCTATTTAATTAAAATTTCTGTTTGTATTGTATAATCAAAGTATTTTATTTCAGTTTATTTCATTTTGTAAATTTACAAAGAAATAAATTAGCTTTATATTTTTTTCTTTTCAACTACTCCCTTCATAAGTGCAAATTTTTCTTTTCCTAATGACTACAGGAGACAGCTATTTGTGAGCATAATTTTGGTGCACAAAGAGATCTTTCACTTAAAAATTAAAGAGTCCTATAAGGCAAAACATTTCACATTTCTAGACAAACCGTTGTACCAGAAGGGCCAACACCCAAAATCCAAATACAGAAATAAAAATCAGAACAAAATAACACTTTCTGCTTCAGACCACAAAATACCAGTGATGTTTCTTCAAATGATGCTCTTAAAATTGAACATTTTCCAAATTCCAAATAAAGGATGAGTTTACAGTTTAATAGTAAGTACTTTAAATTCTCATTTAATGTTTGCTAATAATATTTTCAAAAAAGTTCAATAAAAGTATTTCTTTAAATATTAAGACTACTAAATTCACAAGAAAAAGGATTTTAACAACCTCATCTTTCATATAGTTACATTAGATGCATACTATACAATTTGTCAACTTTGAACAGAAATAATCCTTCTAAAATACAAGCATATAAGAGTCTCATTAATTACAGCAATTTAGAATTTAGGACTGCTGAACTGAATTTATTTCTCAAAGCCCAAAGCCATTGCTAAGTTCAATTTTTATTTAATTTATTTTTAATGCCTACATGTGCTTATAAGCATCAAATTGTTGTACTAGGTAAAGATAATAATGAATTTTCATAGAGATCTCACAAAAGGGAGGGAGAAATGAAGAAAACTGATTTATTGTTACATAATTTGATCTTCACAGAAAGATACTCCTAAACTTCCTTGAGTTACGATAAAATCAAAGCTCAAGAATTTTGTCAAAGGTAATATAGTAGCTGTCTAGGGACATGAACCAATGTTCATTTAACTCAAGTTGCCACATACTGTTTGTCACAATAAAAAAGAAAGAAAAAGCAGCCATGTCAGAATTTTTTATGTACACATGCCTTAAAATGTTAGTTCTCAATTACCTTTTGAAAGTATCTTTTGTGCCAAGATGTGAAGGACTACAGGAAAAGCTGGGAACTTTTTAGAGAAAATGAAGGAGACCTAGAATATAAAGATCTGAAATACACATAGAGTATAGTTCAAAGGACTATGTAGCCTCTATAAAAGCAAGGAAAACTGGGTATTGGGGATCCTGTTAACAATGTCAAGCTGTTCCAGATGCTCCAAAGAGAGATCTTTATCTTTGATAAAGATCTCAGTCCAATACCAAGTTTGGGGGTCACACCAAAAACAGTCTTATAATTCAGGGACCCCCGAGTACAAGATGTGGGAGTGGAGGAATGCCAGAGCTCTGTCTTTATTAAGGGTAAGAGATGGGTAGAAGTTTTATGAACGGACAATAGCCCTAGAGACTAGGTAAGAAACTAAAGGCCTAATGAATGGGAAAGGACACAGATACGATAATGTTCTGAACTTAAGTCAAAGTTAACTATTAAATAACATGAATTGTGATAAAAGGATTGAGTATTCTAGTTTTTCCACTCCTGTATCAACAGTCATGGAAGCAGCAGTCAAGAAATCAAATGATGTATTGCATTAGGCAAATCCATTTTAAAGTGTTGACGAGCAAAGATGTCAGCTTGAGGACTAAGGTGCGCCTGACCCAAGCCATGGTATTTTCAATAACCTCATATGCATGTGAAAGCTAGACAGTGAATAAGGAAGACCATAGAAGAATTGATACTTTTGAGTTATGGTGCTGGAGGAGAATATTGAAAGCACCATGGGCTGACAAAAGAACAAACAGATCTGTGTTGGAAGAAATGCAGCCAGAGTGCTCCTTGGAGGCCAGGATGGCCAAACTTCATCTTTTATACTCCAGGTATATTGTCAGGAGGGACCAGCCGCTGGAGAAGGATATCGTGTTTGGTAAAGTGGAAGGTCAGAGAAAAAGAGGAAGACCCCCAGTGAGATGGACTGTCAATATGGCAGCGTCAATGGACTCAAGCGTGGCAACAATTGTGACGTTGGCCCAGGAACAGGCAGTGTTTCTTTCTGTTGTACATAGGGTCGCTATGAGTCGGTACTGACTCGATGGTACCTAATAACAACAACATATTCCATGACCCAATTGGTACACACATAGCTAGTATCTTAAAATTTCTTTGCATCACAGCAAAATAGTTATATATTAAACATCTTTAATCCCTTGTATAAATAAGAAATCACAGAAGCAGAGATAAAAAATCATTTAGGCATCAGTCATCTCTTTGAAGTTGTACTGATGGGGAAAGAGCTGAATATCCCTTCCACTGTAAGTGAGTGAATAAATTCATTCTTAAAATAACAGCTTAATAGTCAAGGAAATGATTTTGCTTGAACATCTATATGATGAGGAAAACAAGAGGGAAAGATAGAAAAAGGATGGAGAGGATGAATTTGAATATTAAAAAAACAGTGATTTTCAAGAAAACTCTGAGCAGCTGAGCATTTTCTGGAGACCTATTTAATGTCATTCTCCATTCCCCACCTTGAGGTAACTCATGTAACTTTCCTATAGAAAGTCAATGTATTTATATACTGTTACATACACAGAGACACATCTATGTCTACTGCACACAGTTAAGTGTTGAACTAAGACCTAGAAGTGTCTGGGAAGACAAGCCTGTTGAGCCTGAGTTAAGTAGCAGCCTTGAAAGCCCTATGGAGTGATTTTACTCTGCAAACATAGGGTTGCACAAAATCAGAATCTATTCTAAGGCATTTAACTATACATCAATATTTAAATTTTAACTGTCTTTTCCATTAAAGAAAATTCATTTGATATATAGAGAGAGCCCTGGTGGTGCAAACAGCTAAGCACTCAGCTGCTAGCCAAAAGGTTGCCAGTTCAAACTCACCTCGAGGCTCCACAGAAAGCGAGACCTGGCAAGATGCTCCAGTAACAGCTGCATCCTTTCAGTGGACAATTACTAATGAAAAGTCAACTCACTGTCACCTAACAATTATCTATCCACCTAAATTAATAAATTATGCATTAACTGAAACCAAAGATTTTCACATTTTTTCCACCTTATACACACACCATAATTTCAAATCTATGTAAGTTTCTACTTACAAGAACTTGTGAACATTCACCTGGCAGTTTCTTACCTGCTGTTTATTGCCTTTTCTTGTTAACATGACAAACGGCATTGTGTCTGCAGACTCCGCCTCTCCTTCCCCACCACCAAGGGGTGGTCCTTTCCTCAGCTGGCTTTTGAGGTGCAAAGGAATAGCAACATCAAGTTGATGCACTTTAACAGATTCACCACTTCGTTGCTTAAAGACAGAAATTTAAAACTATATAAACACTCTAAAATATATGTATAAATATAAACTGCAAACAATTCAAGCAGTGCTCTTTAAACACAATAATCATTCTTAAATAGATGAAACAATAAAGTATTTCTTTTCTACTAAATAAAACCTTTTCACTTTTAAGTTTGAAAGGACCAATGTAATTTGGCTGTTCATCACTTGTACCTAATGCTTCAGGTATATCTATCTCCCTCAGTTCCTCAAATACACTATCCTCTCATAAGCCTCCAAATTATCATAAAAGCTTTTCCCAGTTTGAATTACATAATCTGTTTTCATATTCAAAATCATGCTTACATTTTCCATCAAAGTTGTCATCATTTATAATTCCCTGTTTACTGACTGAACTCCCCTGCCAGACTAGTAGAGTTCACCATTGTATGCCCTTTTTCCTAGCTTTCTCTAGCAGTGCTTTATACACAGCAGGTGTTCCGTAAATATTTGAGAATGAATGGACTCTATTATGCTCAGATTAACTTTGTGGTTGATTATTATTAATGATATTTAACATTACACTTGATTATGCTCCCATAAAAGAGTCCAGGTAGCATAGTGGGCTAAGAGCTATGCTGCCAACTTCAAGGTCAGTAGTTTGAGTCTACCATTCACCACAGTAAAAAGATGAGGCTTTCTGCTCCTGTAAAGATTTACAGCCTTGGAAACCCTCTACAAGGTGACTAAGACTAGGAACTGACTAAAGAGGGTAACAATTAAACAGACTTAAAGGGTTAGACTTGCAGACAGTAATAATAATAAAAAAAAGATTTCGTCTGCTTACTCAAAGAGCTCATGAATTTGTCAAGATACAGATATATATTTATGTGTGCATGTGTTTATGGGAGACTTTATAAATCGAGCAAAATGATAATATATAAAGTTGTAAAGTTTTAATTGTTTTTGTTCCTTAAGTTCTATCTGCTTAAAGTCCTCCCAGGTTCGTAAGATTTTTATAGACATTTTTCTTAAAGCTGAAAGCAGCATGTTAGATGAATCTTGATTTTTAAACTATTTTTATTTCCTAATTATAAAACTAATATATTCTTTGTAAAATATTTAATATAAAAAATTTTTCAAAAGTGTGTCTACAGCAATCTCTCCAGTCAGTGTCTTCTGCTCCACCTAAAACTGCAACCATTATTAGCAAAGACGAATATTCTCCACGACTTTTTTTACTTACATATATTAATATATACATATAAACACAAGCAATCACTATTGTTCTATGCTAAACATACATACTATTTCCTAAATTCTATATCTTGGCTAATTTCCAATTGGACGACATACAGATCTAATTATACAGTCTTATTTATTCAACCAATTCCCTATTGTTTGACATCTAGGTGTTTTTTCTATTACACATAATGTAACATCTTTGTATATTTAATTTCATGCATTTGAGAGAATTTATTAAGGGTAAATTTTTAGATCGAATGGAAGGCCCATTTGATGCTGTTGTTGTTAAATGCCATTGAGCTGGTGCCGACTGAACTGAACTCCCCTGCCAGACTAGTAGAGCTCACCATTGTACTCCCTTCTAGGGTTTCCAAGAAGAGACCTGTGGGTTTGAACTGCCAACCCTGTGGTTAGCAGTATAGTGCTACAGAGCCACAACAGATCTTCACCCATTTTGAAAGGTTTACTTGAATTTCCTTCAAAAAAAAAGGCTGGATTGATTAACATATACCAAGTTTAGATGCATCACCACACTGACGGTTACCCTTTTTAGATTAGTCTTTTTAAACTGTAACATCTGCTGTCCTGACAAGTGAAAAAGGTTCATATTCATTTGCATACTTTGCGTATTAGTGAGACTAACTTTGCCTATTCTTAGCTTTCACTTATTAAAATACACCAACTAGGAGGATCATTCATCTTTATTTACTGGTTTGTATGTTCTCTCACTATATATATATAGATATAGATAGATATCGATCGATCGATCGATCGATAGATAGATATAATTCCTGTGTTAGATGGACTACAAATACTTTTGTCCTAGTTTTGCCATTTCTTAAGGTACTCTTTGTTGGATGGCAACGTAGCAAAATGACTGAGAAAAGACTCCTGCTTATTACTCATGTAACCTTAAACACGTTTCTGGTCTTTCCAAGATTTCATTTCCTTAACTAAAATACAATAATACTAATTGTATCTGACAACATTATGTGAAGAAAAAAATATAAAGCACTTAGTGCAGGGTTGAACAGTCTTGGCAATTCTAAGATATCTGTTAGACTTTGAATCAATTCTAGTGTGGAAATAAAAGAGAAATCAAACTTTATTTTTGCTTATTGGCCATTTGTTGAAAAACCCATTTTCCCCGATGTGAAATGTCATTTTTTTTCTTTTTGTTTTCTGTGCCATGGAGACGGTTCCAATTCACAGTAACCCTGTATAGAGTTTCCAAGAATGGTTGGTGGATTTTAAATGCCCTATAGCGTCAAACCAGGGTTCATAGTTATCATATGAGTATATTAAATTTCCATGTTTCAATAGTGAATAATTGTTATCAGGACTGATTGTGAGGGTTGGAAATGTAAAGGTAGATGTTTTATAGCAAGGAAGGGAGTGAATAACTTTCCAGTCTAGGAGCAGAGGTCCCTAGGACCATCAACGGAGAAGAGTTGAGAGTGGGACCCTACCCAGAGAAGCAGTGATGCCTGAGATGGAGGCAGAGACGATGACGTGGAGCGATGGAGCAGCTGGAGACTTTAGATTCAGAGAGGGAGAGCGACTGTGTGCTGAAGACTTGGGGATGGGGGGTAGTGTAGGTGGCAGGCTTGCAGGATATACACTTTGGTTGGCTGATGATGCATGGAGGGCATTGTAACCATGGCAATGATACAATATATGATAGAATGAATGTAAAACTAATGTTCTCCCATATAAACTATCATATAATTCACAATAAAACACTAAAAAAAAAATTTCTATGTTTCAGGTCTATTTTAGACACTCCTTTGTTTTATTACTGTATCTATACTGTACCAAACAAATACGCTTATTTAAAATGATTTAATATCCAGAAATTTTGTAGCTATTTTTATTCTTATGTTGTTGTTGTTGATAAGTGCCATCGAGTCGGTTCCGACCCATAGCGATCCTGTACAGGGTTTCCGAGGGTGTAAATCTTTCTCCCTCATCCTTCTCCCGCGGAGCGGCTGGCAGTTTCGAACTGCTGACCTTAAGGTTCGCAGCCTGATTCGTAACCACTACGCTACCAGAGCTCCTTTTTTATTCTTATAGACGTTTTTAATAATTTTGCACCCTCTTCATCCTTCCCCTTCCCCCCCCACACACAAAAAATTCCTCTTGATGTGATATAGTTAGGATTGCATAAATGAAAAGGCTTGGTTTATGGAAACTTCTCTTTATAATACTAAGACTTCCTATGACAACTTCATCTAAAAGAAGAGACTATAGTTTTCACTTTAGGTATCTGATAACACTTAAAAATGTGGCATAGTCTATAACTGATTGGAGTACCTAAAATGGGGCTACAACGTGTCCAGTGAAGGAGGCTTCCTGCGGAGCCTCTGCAATACATAAGACTACAGGTGGAAGCTTGAACCACATCCAGATCTCCAGAAATGGGAAATTCCCACGTGAAAGGATAAGCAGACCAACCTGGAGTGGCTAGAAGAACAGAAGATACTTCTTAAAAGAAAGACCTACAGGAAAAATATAAAACATTAAGGCAAGTGGTCGGGTCCCCTTAGTGCAAACTCCCTTCCAAGACTAAGACTCAATGGGAATACACGCTGTGATT
>NW_006408744.1:1712603-1731250 GCF_000296735.1 Chrysochloris asiatica | reverse complement strand
GGGCTGATGCAATGAAATGCAGACGGGTCTCTTGTGATACAATAGTGAATAATTGTTATCAGGACTGATTGTGAGGGTCACAAATGTAAAGGTAAACGTTTTATAGCAAGGAGGGGAGTGATTAACTTTTCAGTCTAGGAGCGGAGGTCCCTAGGACCATCAAGGGAGAACAGCAGAGAGCGGGACCCTACCCAGAGAAGCAGTGACACCTGAAATGGAGCCAGAAAAGACGATATGGAGCGATGGGGCAGCTGGAGACTTTAGATCCAGAAAGGGAAGCGACTGTGTACTGAAGACCTGGCGGGTACGGGGGAAGGATTGCATGGAGGGGTTTGTAACCATGGAAATGAAAAAATAAACGATAGAATGAATGTAAAACTAATGTTCTCCCATGTAAACTATCACATAATTCACAATAAAACATTTAAGAAAAAAAAAAAATGTGGCATAGTAGTTACGAGCTGGGCTGCTAACCTCAAGGTCAGCAGTTCGAAACTACCAGCGGTTCCACGGAAGAAAGATGAAGCTTTCTGCTCTCGCAAAGACTTACAGCCTCAGAAACCTTATACAAGGTTGCTCTAAGTTGGAACTGAGTCCACAGTACACCACTACCACCACTAATATATGATTAAATTCTTCTCTAATATATGACTTGGTGACACACAACCACCACCATACTAAATACAAAGGAGCTTTAGTAGTACAGTGGGTTACGAATTGGGCTGCTAACCACAAGGCCAGCAGTTTGAATTCACCAGCAGCTCCGTGGAAGAAAGATGAGGCTTTCTGCTCTTGTAAAGATTTACAGTCCCAGAAACCCTAAACAGAGGGTCGTTATGAGTCGGAACCGACTAGAAGGCAAATCACCACCACCACCACCATTATAAATACAAAGGGGCTCTTGTAGCGGGTTAAAATTGAGCTGCTAACTGAAAGGTCAGTAGTTTTAAGAAGTGATCTAGAAAGATGAGATTTTCTATTCCCATAAAGATTTACAGCCTTGTGAGCCTGAAATGACTCAATGACACACCACCACAATACTAAATACGAGCTGAGGTATAGCACTATGTGATAAGCACTGGACTGCTAACTACAAGGCTAGCAGTTCAAACACATCAGCTCTCAGAAGCCTAGAAAGAACTGACTCAACATCACACAACATCATAGTGAATACAACTCCTGCAAAAAGGTGAGTTCAAACTTCTCTCCTCAGATCAGATCTTCCTGTTTTTCTAGATCACTTCTTCAAGAACTCCCAATAACAACAATTATTGTACCCTATCAAAAGAAATTCCCTTTGACTTCATTAACATTTTCCCCTTATTTTTTAATGATGGAGTTTCATGGGGCCCAATTCTAACCTGACTCTCCTTTCTTCACACTCTACTTCTGATTCATTTGTTTCCAAGGCATTAAATATGCTCTAACTACCATATTCTACGGCGATTCAACAGGACTTAACAATTTATGAAACCATATTTATGTCTTCACTTCACAAATGTCTTCTGATCTCCATACATTTCTATTTTAACATCTCACAGATGGTCAAAGCTGAATTGTTACTTGCTCTTTTTCATTTCTTCTGACATATATAGTGATCCAAGCTAGACAACTTAGAATCATCTTTTGACTCTCCTCCCACACATTACCTTACTCAATAATCAAGCTCCAAATCAATCCAGTTCACTCTACCTCCTAAATAGCTTTCAAATCCAGGCTTCTCTCTATGAACCCTTCTACTATCCTAGATGTTATCTTAATTACAATACCCTGCCAACCACTTCCACATAGACACATGTCACACCTTTCCCTAAATGCCTCTACACATGATTAAGTTCTATTAATACTGAACTTCTTTCAGTTTTTCAAAAAATGACAAGTTCTTTTTCTGCTGCAGGCCCTTTGTACATACCATTCCCATATTACCGCCCTGCCTCCGCCCCCTTGTTTTTTACCTAGATGGATATATCTTATTTGTATCTAAAATGCATTATCTCAAAGATGTCTTCCCTGACTACCCTATCTAAATAGGGCCCTTGTCTTACTCTCTACTATTTTTTTTTTAATTAAGTATCTCTTTGGTAACTTCTTAAATATCTACCTTTCCCATAAAACTATCACCTATAAGGACAAAAGTCATGTCTGTTAGTACTTTATACTTATACTTACCCTGCTGTTATCATGCTGGGCACAAATCTTTATTAGTAAATAAAGATCTGCTAAATGAATGAATGCCTGAGTAAATGACTATTAACTCATGCAAGACAGGAAAAGTTAAAGAACTTATTAATTTTCTCCTCAAAGGGATTGAATATATTTTTAATTATATGAAGACTTAGGCTACTTACTATATGAAATGAATTTAAGACTTTATACATTAAGAGCTTTCTGAATATACAAAGAAACATTATTTTAACATATTTGGAGGAAGCAGTTTGGACTAGCTGGTATACCTATAATGCTAATTTGTACTTTATCATCACTTTTGGTCTCAGTAGCATCAAGAGAAGAAAAAATAATTCTTTTCTAAAGGATCACTCATCAGCATCAGTTATTTATTTTTTTAAGACACAAGTAACATAATAAAGCTGCAAGCAAAGCCCTACAATATTCAATAGACTCCTGTGAACCTGGGTGGAGACCTGGTTGGCCAGCATTGTGGCAAGACCTGGGGACTCTTGGACCCAGAGTCAGTGACATAGCCACAGAGGACAAGTGTGGAGAGTGAAGCGTCCAGCTGGTAAGAAGAGAGGGCATATGCATAAGAACATCCACACTTGCAGATAATACCCATTTGACCTGGCTGCAATGACTGAATGATCAGAGCTCAACTAGAAGAAAGAAGACGAAAAAAAACTTAATCTGATACAATTTGATGAACTTGACCTACACCTATGGATGCAGTAGCTCAAAAGAGGGAACAAATTTTTACAGCAAGGATCATTCCCACCCCCTCCATACGCAAAGTAGACAGGGATGGGCAACTTGGACATTGGCTACCCAAAGTGGGGGGGCTACAAAGGCAAGAAGTGACTGGCTTACAAGCTTTCAAGAGGGAACCTAGATTCAGAGGGCGTGGAAGAAGGTAGAATCTCCTCTGTGTAGTATACAATCTGTCTAGGCGGGGCTGATGAAAGGAAATGCCGATAGGTCTCATGTGATACAATAGTGAATAATTGTTATCAGGACTGATTGTGAGGGTTAGAAATGTAAAGACAGACATTTTATAGCAAGGAGGGGAGTGATTAACTTTGCCATCTAGGAGCAGAGGTCCCTGGGACAATCAGGTAGAAGAGCAGAGAGCGGTACCCTACCCAGAGAAGCCGTGATGCTAGAGATGGAGGCTAGAGATGGAGAGATGAAGCGGCTGGGGGCTTTAGACCTAGAGTGGGAGAAGGGCTGTGTGCTGACGACCAGGGGGGCAGGCTTGCAGGGTATACCCTTTGGTTGTTTGATGATGCATGGAAAGGACTGTAACCATGGCAATGAAATGATATACGACAGAATGAATGTAAAATTAATGTTCTCCCATGTAAACTATCATACAATTCACAATAAAACATTTAAAAAAAATCATAGACTATACTCTTAATTCTTGATCTTCTCCATCTCCATTTCTCTTCGATTTATAGCAAAACATCTAAAAAGAGTTTTAGCTAGTATGTCATTTCCTCCCTCCCCATTCTCTATTCAACCTATTTCAAAGGGGCTTTTATTTGACGGCACCAAAAAACCATTCTTTTCAAGTCACCAAAAGGTTTAGCAAGAGACACATATATGATTGAAGTAAACAGTCTTAATGATTTAACTTTTAACTAAATCTAATTAATATAAATAATTGTTACGTTTTAAATCTAGCTTATTAATGACACGAATACATTAAATAATTAACAACATTTTAATACACACTGTTATTGCTGTTTAGTGCTGTCGAGTTGGTTCTGAGACCATGACCTGTAAAGGGTTTCCAAGGAGCAGCTGGTGGGTTTGAACTGCCAACTTTGCAGTTAGCAATCTAGTACTTATCCTACAGTGCCACACCAGTGCGCTAAGCAACTACTATTTCTCTAAATACTTACATACCAGTTACTCAAACAAGAAATTAAACTTCAGAATTTATTCTATTTCCCCAAAATATTCATTTACCATAAAGTTGGACTGCAAAGTAAGGTAATAAAAATAAAGAGATACGACTTGAAATAAAACAGCCCACACTGGCACATTTATATTATTCTGTCCCAAGTTTAATATTTCCTGCAGTTTCTCCAACTTTACCACAAAGAGATAATACATGAATTAGGGTAAGAGCTACAAGAAGTATGGCAACTTGCAGCTGTGTAAACAAACAAACAAACAAAAGCTGCTCTAGAAACATATTTGGAGAGTATTAACCAGAATTCAATATGCTGTTGTGACATTTTATATTGAGAAGATTCTGTGGAAAAGAACAATATGTAATACCTGAAGATTTTCTAGCATCATTTTATCCAGAGCTTGAATGAAGTCCTCGTCTTCTACACAAGGTACATGCTTAAGTCCACCTCCTTTAATCATTACCTCCTTAATAAAACCAAACAAAAACTCAGATCAGAATTTTAATGGTAATGTTTTATATAGCAGAACCTTCTATATACACAAACAGCTTTTCACAACTTAGAAATTAGTACAATATTTAACATCATTAAATAGTAAAAGAACATGTTACTAGGAAAATAAATTAAAAATGAATTTCCATAAAGATAATTTTCAGTAATCTAAAGAAACAAAAACTCAATGGCTAGAATTCAAACGTTATGAAAATCGTGTGTAATTTTAATAAGCTAAATTTTCAGCCATACATACAGTGTTCTCTTCATCAGTTTCATTTTCTTTATTGGAATCTGTAAGATAATCTGTATTCTCTTCTTCTTCCTCCTCTCCTTCATCATCATCATCAGAACCCTCCTGAAATTGTTTAACATTAATGGAAGATTAAAATGCTTTGAAAAGAGTTTCTAAATGTTGCATTTCTTAAAAGATTTTAAAATTTGTGTGTAATTGTTTTATTCTTCTCAAGTTTCATGTAGTCATTTGTATAGTTTTACAATGAGAAAGCAATGGCCACATTAAATACCGCATAAACTGTACTGCTACCTGAAAAGTCAGCAGTTCAAATCTACCACCTGCTCCTTGAAGAAGTGGAGGCTTTCTTGACCTGTAAAGATGTACAGCCTTGGAGACCCTACACAGGGTTGCTATGAGTTGGAACTGACTCCACGGCATATAAATACCACCACCAGTATCTAAAAAAGCATTTCACTATCTTCCACTGATCTCATAATACCAAGATTTTTTCTAAAAACTCTTCCTTGAATTTAACAAGGAGCCAATTTCCTGAACCTTGAAACTAAGGCTCAAGGTTAAGTGACATGCCCAAGGACACATACCTGTTAGGCATAAGAGTTAGCTACTCTGTTTTCCTTAATGTAAGACCTTCAAGCACCACTACTCATCTTTCCCAGTCAAAACCTCCAAACCTTTAATCAGCTGGAATCTTTTTTGAAACATAAGATTGGGCAGAACCCCAACAGACTTTTGAAGGGGTGCAAAGCACAAAGTGAAACTCTATTTGTTTATCCTTCAACCCTTAAACCCCACTAAGCAAAGTTATCTCTCATTGTGCCAAGATTGAGAAATCATTCCTGAGTATGACTTCAAATTTGTTCTAATAATTTAGTGTCTGCTACAATTAATTTGAAAAACCTATTGCAATTATTACTTACTATTCTTACTATGTACAGCTGAGTAAACATTTTGAAGAATTTGAGAGTTTCTAAAATTGCAGCATTCCAAGAAAATACATAAATACTTTGATATTTAATTTTTCATAATAATGTATTCTCTGGTAGCGTAGTGGTTACAAATCGGGCTGCGAACCTGAAGGTCAGCAGTTCTAAACTACCAGCTGCTCCGCGGGAGAAAGATGAGGCTTTCTACTCCCGTAAAGATTTACACCCTCAGAAACCTTGTACAGGGTCGCTATGGGTCGGAACCGACTCGACGGCACTTAACAACAACAACAACTCTTATTTTTGCCCTTGAAATGTTTAATTATTTCTTACTACTTAAGACACTTTCTATTAAAAAAAAAAAAAAAACTAAGTTAAAATACAGTAACAGTTCCCCCTCACCCTTTGTTTATAAAGTACTCAACGAATATACATACATTAACTTTTTAAATTAAAATGTTGAACAAGAATTTCATTAGTACTAATTTCACTATACAAGGAGCTCTGGTAGCGTAGTGGTTACGAATCGGGCTGCGAACCTTAAGGTCAGCAGTTCAAAACTACCAGCTGCTCCGCGGGAGAAAGATGAGGCTTTCTACTCCCGTAAGGACTTACACCCTCGGAAACCCTGCACAGGGTCGCTATGGGTCGGAACCGACTCGATGGCACTTAACAACAACAACAATTTCACTATACACTGGGGTAACGGTGTAGAATTAGGAAGTGGTCAATGGACCACAAAATGTAAACTGGCCAAGGAAAGCAGGAGCGCAGTATAGCATAAGTTAAACTGCCTTAAGTTTGAATACTGGCTCGCCACTTATTACTAAGAAATCTTGGGCAAATCACTTAACTCGTGTGCCTTATTTCTTATAGGGTAGTAAAGAAGTGGAAATATAAATATAGTGCTTAAGATCATGACCATGAGTAATAAATGTACAATAAACAATTATTAATGCAATTGTGGAGTCCTGGTGTGGCGCTGCAGGCTAATGGGCTGTACTGCAAGATCAGTTTGAGCCACAAAGTTGGCAGTTCAAACACAGCAGCTGCTCCTTGGAAACCTATACAGGGTTGCTATGAGTTGGAACAGAATTGACAGCACTTAACAACAACGCTATTATAATAATAAATCGTAAGCATCTATTGATAAATTATATGAATGCTGCATAAAATTAGTCTCAGTACAATATTTACATAATATTTTTAAAGTTATATTCTGATTTTGAAAGAAATGGAGCTCAAGATGAGTAGTATTTTTCTACAGACTTGAACTTTTAGGTCTTTTCTTTCTCAGGTAGAGCAGATTACTGGAGAATATTCCCCAACACTCTAATTGTTGTTGTTAAGTGCCGTTGAGTCAGTTCCAACCCACAGTGAACCTGTATAGGGTTTCCGAGAAGCAACTGGTGAGCTTGAACCACCAACCTTGCAGTTCAAACAGCTTTGAAGTCTGGCGCATTAACCCACAGTGCCACACCAGGACTCCATATTTAATGCATTATCTCTCTTTAAAATTTCTTCTCCTCCCTCTGTTTTAAAGGTAGTCATGGGAAGAGGTGATCATGAAGCAAAGAAGTAAACTATTCTACACTTTTCATTTCTCTTCCCAGACACAGTCATATGAATCGCCCTTCTGAGCATTTTGTTTGTATTTATATTTAGCAAACGAATCTCTCATGAACAATATTCACTTTGAAACTGAAAAAAATAAGAAATTATTTTACATGACACACTTTCAAAATCATAAAGTTCAATTCTGAAAAGGAGAAAACTCATCTAGAAGGGAAAATATAATACATCACAATTCTCCAAATAAGAAATTTATAAGAAAATGAATCACTTTTTAATGTCACATTTATTGGGGATGTTGGCTTTACTAGCGCTTGTTTATATAATTACTGTGGTGAGCAAAATCTAAAGACAACCATAAGATTAGCCTAAAAACATGAACTGGAAATACTCTCATTTCCCATTGTTGCTGTAAGACACTAAATTGTTGTTAAGTGCTGTTGAGTCGGTTCTGACTCAGCAATCCTAAATAGAGTCTGAACCATCAACCTTGCAGTTCAATCCGACCTTGCAGTCAAGTGCTTATCCTACACCAGGACTCCATAAAATACTTAATAAGCCGATTTAAATTGTATTACTGAATGTTTCTATGACAACCTCAGTTTTTAAAACTAAGCAATATGAGAAACCGATTATAGAAACATGTTTCCATTCTATATTTTCAATAATTTTTTAATATTTATTTTTAGAAGGCTCTATGGTTAAAAAGAGAAAGTGTTATTATTATAAATAGTTATGCTCTAATAACATAAATATTTAAAAGTATATTTTCAGTGCCTGTAAACACTAGCCAAATTAGCCAAAACAAGGAGTCCTGGTGTGGTGCTATGGGTTAATGCACTAGACTGCAAAGTCAGTTTGGAGTGCAAGGTTGGTGGTTAAAGCTCACCAGTCGCTCCTTGGAAACTCTACAGGGTCCCTATGGGTTGGAACCAACTCGACAGCACTTAACAACATCCAACTAAATATTTACATTCTATTTGTTCAAACAAATCTTTAGAATTTCCCCAAAACATTTAAATACTGATAACAAATGTAAACTTTTTTCAAATGTTGCATTTTTAAAATTACCACATTCTCCTAAATGCTCTAACCACCCAAGGTTTAAAAAATCATGCAACACCAAATCATAATGATTATTTTTAAAAAAACAAAACATTGATTATAAACTTACATTAAACTAAAACCAGTGATGAAGTGCTAATTCCATGGTTAAGATTTTATTTTCATTAGGGCTCTTCTGCTACCCTTCCTTATTCTATACTTCTGTTTTTTAACTTTAATTCTAAACACATATAAATAGACAATAATATAATGAAATCCTTCATACCAATCACACAGTTGAGCTCATGATCAGTTTTGGGGGTTTTTCTGTACACCTAATTCACTCACCAATCTACTGCTACCTTATGAAGCAAATCTCAGGCATCACATTATTTTAGATGGAATTTTTAAACTTACACAAATTTTGAAGAAAAAAGAAGATAATTAAAACTATTAGGCAGAATGATATATCCACCCAATAATTTTGATATTTGGGTAGGTTAAAAAGTCTATGTTCAAAGATGAAATAAAGAAATAAAGGAATCAAACCATGTTTCCTCAAAATTGCTTATTAAATAAAAGTTGTTTGTATTTTCTTACTTCTCAACAACACCTTTAATTAACCAAGGGATTTTAATAATAGAAACATACTATTATGGTAGGTACATTTGCTGTGATAAAACTAAGACAAGGACCTTATTTTACAAGTTTAAACATCTTGGTCATGTAACCAAAACAGTCTTATACAAATATACCTATTTGTTATAAATAAAAAGCCATCACCTCTTCTTCTGGTTCATTTACTTCACTTTCATTTCCAGACTGTTCTTCTGTTTCAGCTCCCCTTTCTTCTTCTTCTTCATCCTCTTCAAGGTTTTCTCCTTCTGTCATAGAATCTTTGGAATCTTTGTCATTTACTAGCCCTTAAAATAAGGAGAAAATGGAAAAATACATTTTAATAGCTTAAGACACATTTTAAAGAGACTAGTTTTCCACATTATACCTCTTCAGTCAAAAGCATGTATTAAGATCACTCAGCCATATTTTAGAATAACAGAAAAGAAGGAATTTAAAACTACTTGAGAAACACTTAAAAACGATATATATAGACTTTCATTTCCACAAAAGAACACTGATACATCTCTTAACCCCTGGCCAAAAACAAAACAGGAGTATTTCTTTTCTCCCCACTTTTGGAGTGCTCCTAATGCTCTGATTATCCTGTTAACCTCAGTCTCAGATAAACAAAGAAGCAGCACCTAAGATATAGCCCCTATATATGAAGGAGTTCACATATTAAATAAACTTAAAAATCTCTAAAAATTAAAAAGAAAATCATTGAATTAAGACTGGGAGAAGAATACAAAAGATCTTTTCCATAATATAGTTTTGTGAGTTTTTTTTCTCCCTGGCAATGGTTTGAACCGCAAGAGTGGCAGTTCAAACTCACCAACCGCTCCTTGGAAACCCCCACTCCTCAGAAACCCTATACTGGGGTCCCTATGATTTGGACCTGACTCCATGGCATTTAACAACAACTACTTAATAAATAAATAAGCATATCTATGTGGCACTATAAGAACAGCACAAGGTTGGTGGTTCAAACCCACCAGCCACTCCTCAGAAACCTTATACAGGTTCGCTACGAGTTGGAACTGGCTCAATGCCACTTAACAATTTATTCATTTGGAATTTATGAAGCAAAATATGAGTTATGAATGGCAGAAAATTTAAAGTCAAATCTAACTCTACAAATGTAACCATTCTCAGCAGAATAACACCTTAGTTAGGAAAAATTCATGTGGCATGAGATATAATATAAATCTTTGTTATATCTACTTAAAATACACATTATTGGAAGAACTATAATACATAAATCGCTTTGATTTGATAATAGTACTTCTAATTTGTAACGTAGAATACATACTATTTTAAACATATGTTCATTTGTTTTTCAAGTTAGTTCCAAAAACACTTCATATTTTATTTCACATTTGCTAAACTATATAATTGGAGTCCTGTCATGGCGATGTGGATTAATGCAGTGGACTGCAAAGTCGATTTGAACCACGAGATTGGCAGTACAAGCTTACCAGCCACTCTTCAGAAACCTTATACACAATTCCACTGGGTCAAAACCGACTCTGGCATTTAACAACAACAAACTATAATTACCCAATTGTTGAACCCTATGAAACTGCCCATTTAAAATTAACAATGCAAATGAAAATGTATATGTAATAAAATATGAACTATCTAAGGAGCAAAATACTAAAAATACATGTGTCAAAATTAAGTGTGTTTGAGGACTGAAATCTAATACTGTTCTCTGGAACCTGAAATGCTCAGTGCCCTAGTTATCCTGCTCACAAAAGACAGGCTAATATTGCAATACCTCCTTTCAAATTTAATTTCTACTTCTCTGCTACTAGAGATGTTGAAAAATATGCCTACATATTTAATATGTGAGAGAGAGCAAAGTTTTTAAATTCTGCCGTGACCAGTTACCTAGTGTTTTAATTTGGACTTTACCAATTCATTTGTCAAATAGGAATAACAGTGCCCCTTATCATTCTGGCAGCAGCTCCTTGGAAACCCTTTACAGGGTCACTGGGAGTCGGAACAGACTTGACAGCACTTAACATCATCATTCTGGCAAACAGGTTGTTGCTGTTGTTAAGTGCCATCCAGTCAGTTCCGATTCATAGCGACCCTGTGTAGGATTTCCGAGCAGCAGCTGGAGGCTTTCAAGTCCGACCTTGTGGTTTGCAAGTCAGCCTTGCCCTCTCTTATTTAATTACATCAAACCCAAATAGATATTGGGATGGTCAATTTTATTATCAATTTATCTATGCTCATTAAACAGTGACAATAACCAAGCTGGGATGCAATCTTCCCTTTTAGTTATTTTCTAGTCTTTAAAAGTCTTAAATACCGGAATCGGTCTACTCCTGTGTACTTTCTTTTATCATTTTTAAAATTTGGGAACATTAACACCTCTCCAAACATTTGATTAATAATCAAACCTATTTTTAATTTTTAAAAAGTAAATATTTGACTCTTTAATCCCTCTGAAGTTCATCACATATAAGATATGGCTCCATATCAATTTCCCCCAAATGCTTACCTATTGCTCTCATTTTTTAAAATAATCCTAATTCATCAAATTTTTGTTGTTGTTAAGTGCCACTGCGTCAGTTCCAACTCAGAGTGACCCTGTATAGGGTTTCCAAAGAGTGGCTGGTGAGTCTGAAATGCTGATCTTGTGGTTCAAATTGACCTTGTATTTCAGTACTTTATCCCACAGTGCCACACCAGGTCTCCAGTTCATCAGATACAAAATTACCTTTAGTTAGAACCATTTCTGGACCTATTATTCTGTCCTGTTGGTTTTATTTCTAATAAAATAAGCTTTTGCTTTACAATTTATTCATATGATCTTGTAAACTCTTATTATCTTCATTTGTTTAATACTATCTAGAACTTCCAAAATAGAATTAAATAATATTGTCCATTATAATACTGGTAGCACACAAATATTCAAAAAATTTGGTATGTTCTTAAATTTAAAGAGAACGTGGCTACCAACAATTCTATCTGTCTAGTCTAAGTCAGAGGTGTGCACAAAAATAACACAATTATGTTAAATTGTGCAAATCTGGAAACAAACTATCCAACAACAGAATTAAATAAATGATGTCAAAGTCATACAAAGAATACAGTTAAAAGAAAAGATTTAGAAAAATATTTAATATCTAAAATTTCATAATACATTAAATGGAGAAAAATCAGTTGTTAAACTCTAAGTATATCTGAAAATATTTTTAAAGAATAGATGAATATGTAATAAGCATTGGATTGTAAACTACAAGGTCTAAGGTTCAAGCCTGCAAGGTACTCTACATGAGAAAGATGAGGTGTTTTTGCTGCCTCAAATATACATATATATATATTTTTTTTTTTTTTTTTAATGGTTCGTTGTGAACTATACAATAGTTTACATGGAAGAACCTTAGCTTTACATTCATCCTACTGTATACCATTTCAGTGCAATGGTTACAACCCCCTCTGTGCATCATCAACCAACCAAATGGTATACCCTGCAAGCCTGCCTCCCGGTCGTCAGCACACAGGCCCTCTCCCTCTCTGGGTCCAGAGTCCCCAGCTGCTCCATCTCTCCACGTCACTGACTCTGTCTCCATCTCTGGCATCCCGCACTCTGCTCTTCTCCCCTGATGGCCCCAGGGACCTCTGCTCCTGGACTGCAAAGTTAATCACTCCCCTCCTTTTGCTACAAAACGTCTACCTTTACATTTCCAACCCTCACAGTCAGTCCCGATAGCAATTATTCACTATTGTATCACATGAGTGCCATCCCCATTTCCTTTCATCAGCCCCGCCCAGACAGACTGGACACCACTCAGGGGAGATTCCACTCTCCTCTGTGCCCCCTAGATCTAGACTACCTCTTCAAAGCTTGTAAGCCAGTCACTTCTTGCCTTTGTAGCCTCCCCCCACAATTTGGTAATCAATGTCCAAGTTGCCCATCCCCGTCTCCCTGTGTATCAAGGGGGTGAGAATGATCTTCACTGTAAAGATTTGTTCCCCCTTTTGAGCTACTGCATTCAAAGGTGTTGGTCAAGTTCATCAAATTGTATCAGATTACTCTTTTTTTTTACTCTTCTTTCTTCTTCTAGTTGATCATCCAGCCAATGAAGCCAGGTCAAGTGAGTATTATCCACAAGTGTGGGTGTTCTTGTGCATACACCCTTCTCTTCTTATCAGCTGGACACTTCACTCTCCACTCTAGTCCTCTGTGGCTATGTCACTGGGTCTGGGACCAGGAATCCCCAGGTCTTGCCATACCGCTGGCCAACCAGGTCTCCACTTAGGTTCACAGGAGTCTATTGAATGTGGTAAGGCTTAGCTTGCAGCTTCATTGCTCTTTTTTCCTCACTTCCCTTTATCAGTGGCTAACATGGTCACCAGTCTGCCATGAATATTTAAGCCTCAGAAATCCTATGCAGGGTCGCTGAGAGTTGGAGTCAACTCTACGGCACTTAATAACAACAAACAACAGATGAATATTCATATGAAAATGTAAACACATGATTATCTTTGGGTATGTAATTATTGGTGGGTTTCATTTTCTTGTTGTGTTTTTTTCAAATTTTCTGCACTGAACATTAATTAATTTTAAAGATAATAAATTTTGTGTTAAAAATTCAAAGGAATGTTTTTAGTTTTCTCCTTTTACTTATTATATTAGCATTGGGTTGTTATAAAATTGTAATAAGATAATGGAATGTTCCGATAATTGAAAATAACCAAAGGCAAGATAACTAACTGTATTATCGTATGGCTTCAAATAAGAAATAGTGTTACAGTCCTTACATCAAGAATCATTCCCACCCCCTCCACACACAGAGTAGACAGGGATGGGCAACTTGGACACTGGCTACCCAAAATGGGGGGCAGGAGGCGACAAAGGCAAGAAGTGACTGGCTTACAAGCTTTCAAGAGGGAACCTAGATCCAGAGGGTCTCCAGTGAGTAGTATTCAATCTGTCTAGGCAGGGTTGATGCAATGAATGCAGACAGGGCTCTTGTGATACAATAGTGAATAATTGTTATCAGGACTGACTGTGAGGGTCAGAAATGTAAAAGTAGACATTTTATAGCAAGGAGGGGAGTGATTAACTTTTCAGTCTAGGAGCAGAGGTCCCTAGGACCATCAAGGGAGAACAGCAGAGAGCGGGACCCTACCCAGAGAAGCAGTGATACCTGAAATGGAGCCAGAGATGATGACGTGGAGCGATGGAGCAGCTGGAGACTTTAGATCCAGAGAGGGAAAGCGACTGTGTGCTGAAGATCTGGGGGGTACGGGGGAAGGATTGCATGGAGGGGATTGTAACCATGTCAATGAGACAATATACGATAGAATGAATGTAAAACTAATGTTCTCCCATGTAAACTATCACATAATTCACAATAAAACATTTAAGAAAAAAAATAAAATAAATAACAAACCATGACAAATTTGACTAAAAAAAAGAAATAGTGTTACTAGAGATTTAATAATGCATTCCTCCTTCCTGATATTTATAGACTCTAAGACCAGAGGGAGAATGGAAGAGACTTGGAAGCATACTGATTCTAGTTGCTAAATAGTGCCCTGTTTTTCCTTCCCACATTCTAAACAACAACAGGCTCCTCACAGGAAGCCGGAAGTCCTATAACTCAGTCTGTCCTTTGAGCTATAAAAGACAAAGCACAAGTGTCCTAGTTATTGCTACCAAACTAATCTTTACTCATGACCACTATACAAAGAGTAACAGTCTTAAAGATTTTTGGGAAACAAGATTAATACAATGTCAAATCATACAAAGTAAATGAAATAAGCAAATAAATGAACATTTTGCTTATACCATTAGAAATCTAGAAAGAAGATAAGGAAGTGGATAACTTGGGACAAAGTTCAAAGAACAGGAAGAATCAATATGCCTTCATGGGATCCGCAGTAGGAAAATTTAATATTTGCATAACGAGGTGGGTTAGCACAGTGGCAGCAGCAATGAACTCAACTGTGAGGCTGGCGCAGGACTGGGCAGTGTTTCATTCCTGCAGTGCATAGGGCCGCTTTGAGTTGGAACCTACTCAATGACACCTAACATCAAAAGTAGAACCTTAAAATATAATGCTCAAATGTTGTTGCTGTTTTTGTTAGGATATACCTTTAGATAAAGTAATTCCTATTAATATGCTTGATATAATAATCTTAGAAAAAGTTTCAGAGGAAAAAATAAAATCACAAATTCCATGCCTTCACATGAAGAGGAGTTCTTCAGAGGCAATGCGGTAAACTTATACAACTAGTATAACTTGTTAAAGGTAAAGATCTCCTAATGAAGACTATTAACTTAATAGCTTGAAAATATGTTACTTTGAAATGACTACAACAAAACATGCTAGGACCTATCAGGAACCAAACCAGATTAGTACGGTTAACTCTTGCTCCAGCTATTTCTAGTAACAAAGCTAGTCTCTCCTACAGTCCCTTGTGGGAGCTGTTCACAAGATAACTCTTCTTCCAGAACAATCATAGGATATGAGAAGGTAACAGATAAATTCACTAGTAGCAGTGAATTTATTTTCGCTAGTCCTTAGAAACAGAGGTAACTGCCAATGAATAAGGTCTGAAATTCTGTAGGAGAGTTCCAAATTTCTAACACGTAGCCCCTCTCCTCTACTAGCCTGCTCTTAAGAAATAGTATCTGCTAAAAATATACATTGCAAATATACATTGGAAGTAGATTTTATGCATAAAAAATAAAACCAAACAAAACTCCTATCTGTACTAAGTTGATTACAACACATGACAACCCAATATGTTACAGAACAGAAACTGCTCCATGGAGTTTTCTGGGCTCCATCCTTGGTCTGGTGACCAAAAGGTTGGCAGTTGGAACCCAGCAACCATTTTGTGGGAGAAAGATGTGGCAGTCTGCTTATGTAAAGGCTGTTAAGTGTCGTCAAGTCGGTTCTGACTCATAGTGACCCTGCATAGCGTTTCCAAGGAGCAGCTGGTGGGTTTGAAAGACCAACCTTGCAATTAGCAGTCCAGTGCTTATCCATCCTAGAGTGCCATACAGGAGTCTTCTGTAAAGGTTTATTGCTGTTGTTACATGCCGTCAAGTTGATGCCAACTCATACAGCTCTGGAAACCCTATGGGACAGTTTGACTTTGCCACTTGGGATGACTACGAGTCACAGTGAATGAGATGGCAATGGTTTTAATCTTTACAGAAGCAAACCACCAGATTTTTCTTCCAGGGTACCACTGGATGGGTTTAAACTGCCAATCTTTAGGTTGGTTGCTATTGCTAAGTGCCATTGAGTCAGGATCCAACTCATAGTGACCCTATACAGGGTTTCCAAGGAGCAGCTGGTGGATACGAACCACCGACCTTGCAGTTAGCAGTCCAGTGCTTATCCTACAGAGCCACACCAAGACTCCAGGATTTTACACGGCTGTTGTAAAGTGCCGTTGAGTCAGTTTCAAGCTACAGTAATCCTGTATAGGGTTTCCAAGGAGCAGCTGGTGAGCTTGAACCACTGACCTTACAGTTCAAACTGACTTTGCAGTTCAGTACATTAGCCCACAGTATCACACCAGGATTTTTACATTAGTAACCAAAAATTCTACAATTTAAGAAAGATTACATTTTCCTATTACTATACTGGCTTCCAGCCCTATGCGACAGCTTTCCTCCAATTTGAGATAATTTAATAAAATCAATAAGTAGCCACAAAGACGTTACCTAGGATTGTTACATAATGCTCAACATTAAAGACAGAATGCATACAAATGTTAACTCAACTTGATAACATTACAAAGCAAATTCTAGAAACAATCTGCCAAGTATCACCTTCATTTTCTTTCTATATTATCTGCTTACCTAGTTTTATTAAGAATTCTTGTTCCAAGTCGTGTACCTGCCTGATGGATTCTTCCAGAGAATTACAGAGTTTGATCTTTGGTCTTAGCAGTTCTAGGGTATCACTGATCATGTAATCTATGTCAATAGGAAATGGATGATCTTTTGTCCAAACCTCCAAACTTTTCTTCCACCAAACATAACGCTGATAACAAATGAAAAATAAATTTAGCTATAAGAAATTAGTAACAAAAATATTTTTAAATAACTTGCATTATGATATTACCTAGTTATAATAACTAAGCTAAAAAGTTATACAACTATCTAACATTTTTATTAGGGCCAATAGCAATGATCCTATCCTATCATCCCTGGTCCCAACTCTTAATTATTTTCTTCCATCTATAAAGTTTCTGAACCATTTGGTAGCTCTAAGTATATTTTTTAAACTTACAACTATCATAGATTTCTTTAAAAATCATTCACCAATACGCACTTACTGGATATCTACTATGTATATGGCATGCTATAGATAATTTTTCTCTCCATTCCTAGTTTGGTTCCCTAATTTTATTTTGAAATTGCTCTAATTTATAAGTTTACATTACCTGGAAGCACAACTCAAATATCTGCAACTATATAAACAAGTATTTCTCTGAGTGCTTTGTTCCTCCTCTCCAGTTTGTTCTCAGCCCTTGATATTCGAAGTCTGGTCTGCACCCATAATTTATTAGAAATGTTAAAAGCTCAGACCCCATCACTGACCAATTAAATCATAATCGGCATCTTATCAATTTACCAAAGCAACGTGTCTGTACATTAAAGTTCAGAAACAGCGGGTTCTTTCTACCTTATCTTCCAATACTTCTGATATAGAACACACTGAGCTTGTCTCCCCTGGCTTCATTCACTTATTCCTATTTCTGACGTATTACCTCTCCTACATTTCTACCTGTTAATCAATTTGGAAAATGTGTCTGTCTCTTTATGTTCCTGAATATTTCTCAGTGGCTCTTACCTCTCAGTCTGTGAAGTCAGAATGCATCCAAGCAAGGACCCACTGTTGAAAGAGCGTCTACTTTGGAAGCTGAGAGTTTTATAGCTGCCACTTTGTAGCAATACTCTGGTTTTCAATATATGCAGTCTCAACTTAAGAATTCCTTAACAAGAAATCTGACCCTTAAATCTCCAAACACACATCTCCCCAATTTTTGCTCATCAACTCAGAAAATATAGGAATAATTTCTTACAAAGGTGAAGGTGATAAGAGAAAGTTAACACGCTGCTCTTAAGAGAGTTGTTGTGCGCCAGTGAGTTGATTCTGACTCCTAGGAACTCCTAGGGTTTCTGAGGCGGTATATCTTTTGAGAGCAGAAAGTCACATCTTTCTCCTATGGAGCGGCTGGCTGGTGGACTTAAACTGCTGACCTTGGGGCTAGCAGCCCACATGTAACCCACCCACTAGGCTACCAAGACATAGTGTATTTGCCATCATTTAGAGTTAACCACTAAGTGAGTGCAGTTTTGATGGGGCAAGTTTGATGACTCAACTTTATTTTTTTCATCAATACATGAATGAAAGCAATACTATCAATAGTGACCATGTAAAATTGAATGGTATTATTGGTACTTTACTTCAGTAATACTTTCTTGAACTGAACTGTGAGCTGTTCACCCTAATCACCATTTACCACATGATGTATTTTAGGAAATAGTAGATGGGTTCCAAACAATCAATCTACAAGTTAAGTTTAGGCACACACCCTTTATGAAAGTTCTAAGATTATCTCTGTATTTGTGTTGCTAAGTACTGCTGAGTCAGTTCT
>NW_006408744.1:1686360-1709638 GCF_000296735.1 Chrysochloris asiatica | reverse complement strand
TGGTGAGGTTGGCCCAGGATCGAGCATTGTTTCGTTCTGCTGTGCATGGGGTCGCTATGAGTCGGTTCCGACTCGATGGCACCTGACAACAAGGCACCATGCATGGAAAATAAATATAATTATAAATACATCTTATATATAACTATCTTATTATGATTACTAAGACCATGGTTGCTCTATATGATAAGCACTGGACTGCTAACCAGAGGTTGGCTGTTTGAGCCCACCACTGCTCTGTAGAAGAAAGATGAGGCTCTACTCCCAGAAATATTTACAGCCTCAAAAACCCTGCGCAAGGCTGCTAGGATTCTGAATTGACTCTACTTACCAACAACAACAAATTCTGAGTACTAGGAGTGCTGTGTCTCTGTAGGATACATACTGGATTGCTAACTATAAGGTTGACAGTCTGAGTTCACCAGCTGCTCCTTGGGATAAAGATGAGGCTTTCTGCTCCCACAAAGATTTACAGTCTCAGAAACTCTACAAAGGGTCACTATGAGTTGATACCAACTTGACAGTACTTAACAAGTATGAATACTACAGCATTTTTTCTTGAACATTTTTGTAACATAAGCAATGTATTAAATGATCTCAAACTGCACATATATGGCTTATATGTACCTGAAAATACACAAGGAAGCAATCAAGTTTTCGTTTACTGGAACCTCTATCAAAGTACTGGCCACAGGTATCCAAAATAGTGCAAACTAGTCTAATTCTGAAGAGATGTTCAGGTGGATCCAGAGAACTTGGAGAGCCATCAGAATTAACACCAAATGAAGTAAAAGAATAAAGAGTTCTAAAAATAACAGCGGATTCAACCATTCGGTAATTATAGAGTTCCCCTAAGAACTTGGCACTGCTGATACGCCTCTGATTAAATTTAGGTTGATTAACCTAAAAAACAAAAACAACTAAAATGAGATTTCTCTTTGATTTCAAATAATGTACTTAAAACATGTAAAAGTTTCCTCTATAATTTTACATCATCAGTTATAGAAAGAACATTGAATAAGGAAGAAGAAAAAAATACATGGTACTTTCTCTCTCGATAGGAAAAAACTAGCTTTAAAAGATTTTAATAAAAAGAACATAATAAATAAATAAATTTAGAATAAAGCTATTCTGCAATTCATTAATTGCTGGATTTTACAGTAAGAGGGAACGACTTAGAGGTAGTTCTTACACAATGATTATCAAATTATTCTAATTAATACATTCATAGACTCCAATAAGCAGAGTTCCAATAGTGAAAAGTTTGAGAAAAGGCCAAAAAGTACACCAGTATTAGCCTAAGACTAGGACAGGACTTTTAACAAATCACTAACTCTAAAAAATAATAGTAAGTAGTACCACAGGAGGAAAGTACACTCATTTTTCAATAAAATTACATAAACAGTGTTTAAAATTTTTTCAGACAATTCAATTTGGTGACTTTAAAGACTTTTTACCTCCATTCCTAATCGGATATCTTCTAAAACTCCATCCACAACATGAATTCCAACATCCTCTTGGTAAAGTACAAGTCCTGCTAAGAGGTTTGCTACACAATGAATACTATTGTATTTCACATTCCAGATGTTTATCATACAGCAAATAACATAGTCTTTCACTTCTTGGTCCTGCCAGGGCAACTTGCGCATCTGTCTCAAAACCTACAGGAAGAGAATTTTATTCAAATCATTAAAAGAAATACACAGTAGGCTGATATGACAAATAATACAGGTAATTTATTGTGATTATGCCAAGACAGAACTGGGAAAAATTTTAGAGATCCAGCCTCTTCACTTTAGATAGGAAAAAAAATTATAAAATTTGTTTACATTTCCCCTAAATTTTTCCATCTTTCCATATCGTCCCCCAATTTTTTTCTTTAGTTCCTTAAAAAAAAAAAAAAAAAAGCCCCAGGTTTAAACAAAAATGTTCTTTTTGGTGTGTCATCTGTTGTAAACAATCTCAGACATCTTTTTTTTTAAAAATCAACAATTTTCAACTAATGTATAAAACCAAGGGCAGTGGTTAAAAAGATACTTAAAATGGAGGACACTACATCAAGACTGATGTTACACAACACCATCAGTTCCCTCAAAGTGTGAAGTGCAACCAAGTCATCATTTGCTGTAAAGATTGTTGTTATTGTGTGCCACTCAAAGTGAACCTGTGTAAGGTTTCTGAAAGCAGCTGGTGGATTTGAACTGTCTACCTTATGGTTAGCATTCCAGTGCTTATCCTACAGTTCCACACCAAGACCCAACGATTAGACATTTGAAGTGTGCAGAAAATGGCTGGCACACAATAAGGCCCTCATAAGAGCTAACTATTACTATTTCCAAAACCCTACTGGTAAGAGGTAACCAGCCGAACTCCATAATCAAATTCTTTTAAATTTTCGTTCTGTGTGAAAGTAGATACTATTGGCAGGTCTCAAATTATCCCTTTATCCTCAGATCTTTATATCAACAGTAACTCATATTAGCATTCTAGCTTCATTGTAAATGTCAGTATCTTCTCAACTATGTTAACCATAGCCCATTCTACACACATTCAGTCAATTCTCAATCAGCTTTCAAATTCCTTACTTTTAAACAACCACTATCATCTCTAATTTTCAGAAAGGTGGTTTAATTTTCAACACTTCCAGCAACCCTGTATAAGGGTTTCTGGGGAGCGACTGGTGAGTCTGAACCACCAACATTGCAATTAGCAGTCCAGTGCTTACCCTACAACACCACACCAGGGCAGTGCATATACTGTTTCAAGTCTTTCATCCTTTCATTGGTTTTCTTTATTCAGAAGTTAATTTGCATCTTTTTCCCCAAGAAAAGCCTCTAAAAGTTGTTATATTTCACCCATAGAGTTTACTATGGTTTTGCTCAAAATGTTTTACTTAAAAGTTTCTAACAAGGTTACCTGTAATATTTTAAGATCATAAGATAGTGGTCCTTAACCTTTTATGGAAACTGGACCCTGTGGAGAATCTAAAGAAAGCTCCAAAAATACAAATAGCCAGAGAGAGTAAAATTATGAAATTTCAAAGAGGTGCCAAGTCTCCTTGGCCTATTTAAGGTTAACATCTCCTAGACTGAGGCAAAACATTTATGGGAAAATTCATTATGGAATACCAAAAATAAAGTAATGGAACTAAGACCTAAACATGAGGGGCTTCAAAATTTGTGGGTCAAATCTGTATCTTTTATATTCTATTTTCCAAAAACTTTTTTTTTGTGTCGTGAATTATTTAATGTCTCTTCTAGCCAAAGTCTATGACGAGCCCTAATAGTATAATGGGTTATGCATCGGACTGCTAACCACAAGGTTAGCAGCAGTTTGAATCTACCAGTAGCTCCATGGAAGAAAGATGAGGCTTTCTGCTTTCATGAAGATTTACAGTCGTGGAAACCCTATACAGGGTTACTATGAGTTGGAACTGACTCAATGGCACATAGCAGCAGCAGCTATAGTTTGTAACTCCTACCAAACAGCATTTGCCCTCCTGGGTCTGGGTAAAAGAGGTGGGAGAAGATGCTGATAGGATTATATGATTCAGTTGTGAGTGGTTAACAGAGTTAATAATGATTGTAAAATTTTGGAAATAAGCATATATAAAATGGGCCATTTCAGAAACAGGGGTGGTGGGTGAGATTTCACTATTTCACAAAGAAGATCTAAGAGTGGAGTTTGTCCTTTGGATCCCGAGATACCTGCCTATGAAATCTCTTTGACCCAGGGACAGAAAGCTGTGATCCCACAGGAGCAGCAGAGGCAAAAGCCGAGCACAAGAGCGAGCAGTGAACTTCCCAGCCCACACAGCAAGCAAAGCTGAATGACTTTGGGCTGGAGGCCTGTTTGTAGAGGGGTGCCTCCAGTCATTTAATGTAGGGAGATAGATGTGCTGGCATAAGGAGATAGAGCTGAGTGCTTTCAGGCTGAAGCTTATTGTGGCGTGGTGTGCCCTGAGGGCATTTATCAGCAGCTGCCTGCCACAACTGTGCCCTAAGCATTTCTGATCCCACATTGTAACCTGTTAATTTTCCGAATAAAGCCCACAAATGTGAGCATTGTATCTGAGTTCTGTGTGGCCACTGCAATGAATGACTAAACCCAGTTGAGTAGAGAGTGCTGTGGGAGGCTTAGCTCGTACCACATTGTTTTTGCACATAGCATCAAAATTTTATTTAGAAGTATTAACATTTTCATTAGAAAATGATGTAGGAAAACTATAATGTATACATCCCTTATTTAAACAATTTGAATGTCAAGGTTAGAAGGAAAATGTACTTGGCTACTCTTAATAATGTTATTAAGATGACAAAGAATTAACAGGGTTGAATATTAAACAAGTTTTACACTACCACAAATCTTAAATAGAATACTGCTATATTATTGCATTAATATTTACCTTCTCAGTGGTAACCTTGGAGAGATCCTTGTATAAAAGTTTCCGAACATATTCCTGGAGAGGAGGACGTTTCTTTTTCACTGTTTTCTCAGCCAGAGGTGGGTTGCAATAGTAATAAGCATTCTCCACCATTGTAACATACCTGGCATCAAGATGCATTGCTTGTTTCTTTCTCATCATTTGTTCCTAAAATTAAAAGTACAAATGAATCAAAACACTTCATTCTAGATTTCTTTATTCCTAATAAACTTCTATCTTGGTGATAAATGATTTTAGGACAAAGGGCTAGAGAAGGAACAGAAATCACAAGGTATTTCTATGAGTGTGTAAGCACAATAGTTATGTTCTACCAATAATCATAGAACACATTAGTCTACGGCTACTTGGCCTTATGTCTCATCCAATAAAATACTCAGAGAACTTTACTACAAATGTAACTTGTAACTCTGCCAAACTGAAACCTATGGAAAGCAAGGTCTGAGTATCTGAAAGACTAAAATTAAGGATCAAGAATGTACAGGCCTTAAAACTATTGTCCTGAGATAATATTTAAACTTTAAACCCAAAATATCCCCTGAAGTCTTCTTAAAATCAAACAATAGTTTAACTAGTAAAAAAGGTCTGCCTTGAGAATTATGTTCTTTTTAAGAACTATGTAATCAAATTGACCACAGCACCTGGATAGATAGGACCCTCAGGGTTCTGTGATTTATTATGTGAATGGGGGAGGAACGGCTCAGGAAAGTAGATGAGAATGGTTACCCAACTGGAAGAATGTCATCAGTGTCTCTGAAGGATACATGTGGACACTCTTGAATTTGTGCACGCTGTGCTGTGTATATTCTCAAAAACAACACATTACATTATTTATATAAATACATATATAACTAAGTCTGCAAGATATATTCACTTCCAACTCAGAAGAGATGACTAAAAAAAGTAATTCCCTAGGAGCTCTGGGTTACTCACATTTATACTACTGACATTTCAGACTACGTAACTCTTTGTTGTGGGGGCTCTTCTGTATATTATTGGATGTCTCACAGAAACCCTGGCCTCGACCTACTAGACACCAGAAACAGCCATTTGGCACCCACTGGTAAGGTGAGGCTCATCAAATAGCACTCCTGATTCTTAAATCAACATCATACGAATCATTAAGATTAATAAATTGACAGTCCTTAAATTGGTGTGGTGCTGTGGGCTACTGCGTCAGACTGCAAAGTCATTTGAACTGCAAAGTCAGTGGTTCAAGCTCACCCACTGCTCCTTGGAAACCCTATACAGGGTTGCTATGGGTCAGAACTGACTCGATGGCACTTACCAACAACAACAGAACAAATATTATGCTTTTGTTGTTGTTAAGTGCCATTAAGTCAGTTCTGGCTGAGAGCGACCCTGTATAGGTTTTCCAAGGAGTGGATGGTGGGTTTAAACCACCAGTCTTTCAGTTAGCGTCCAGTGCTTATCCTACAGTGCCACACCAGGTATTATGTTAGGTGCCAGAAATTCCGGTGTAGGAATACAGATAATAAACACACCAATAAATATCAATTTTTTTAAAGCCCTGGTGGTGCAGTGGGTAAGCACTTACTTGGTTATTAAAAGTTGGTAAGCAGCTACTCTACAGGAAAACAATGTGGCAGTCTGCTCCCATAAAGATAACAACCTTGGAAATCTATGTGGCAGTTCTACGTTGTCCTACACCCCAAACCCAAACATACTGCCATCAAGTTGATTCCCATACACAGTGTTGTATAGGATTCCGAAGCTGTAAATCTTTCTTTTAGGCTATATATCTTTATGGGAACAGAAAGCCTCACATTCTCCTGTGGAATGGCTGGTACATTTTAACTGCCAACTTAGCAGTCCAGTACTAACCGGAAATAGGTTGTAGGTTTTTACAAATCTTTTAAAGAGTAATTGTGCACACTTAGGATGGTCTAAAGAAAAGGCTATTTCCCTCCCGGTACACAGGGTTGATGGGGATGGGCAACTTAGACATTGGCTACCTAAAGGTGGCGGGGGGGCTATAAAGACACAAAGTGGCTGGCTTACAAGTTTTCAAGAGGGAGTTTAGTGTTTAGTTTCAGAATGTACATAGGAAGGTAGAATTCCCACTGAATATTTTCCATCTTGTCTAGATAGGACTGGTGAAAGGAGATGGGGATAAGATTCTTTTGATTCAATAGTGAGTAACTGTTACCCATGACTATGATTGTCACAACTGTAAAGGTAGAATTCCTGCATGAGCGGAATATAGGACCCTATTCAGAGAAGCAGCGACACCAGAGATGGAGGCAGAGATGAGGACGTGGAGAGAGATAGATCAGGTGAAGACTCCAGACTCATGGAAAGAGAAAGGTTGTGTGTTGGCAGACAGGAGGCAGGCTTGCAGAATGTGCCCTTTGGTTGTTTCAATGATGTTTCAATGAGGGAATAGAAGCAAATACTGTTAAAAGATGATATATGGAGAGAACAAACAAAATGGCGGACTGGGTGGAAGTGCAGTAAGGAGCTCCATCAGCAACAACACAGAATACAGAACCAAGCAGGCTCAGGGGATGGTCCCAGAACTCTGAACCACATATAGAGGATTATTTAGAAGGTTGGAACGTTTACGGCTAGGGGAATTTGTAACAGAAGCAAGAAATCCATTGCTTTCTAATTCAAGACACTCAGCTGCTCCAGGAGCCGCCATCTTGAGTGAGACCAAGCGGCGGAAGGATCAGAGCAGCCACAGACTTCTGACAGAACCGCAGAGATAAAGGTGCGGGCATTCTTTTCTTTTGGTATCTGTTCATTGGTCCCTTGCTATCTGCGCACCTCCATTCTGGTGACTATAGGGGTGCCTGAGCTAGTGGACACACCAACCCCACCCTCAGAGAGTTGTACTACGCATGCGCACAGATCTCCTCAAAATTTAAAGAGACAGTTTCCAATTAAAACCAAATGGCCACAGCCAGCTCTGAACTGTTTACAACTAGAAAAAAGGCCTGAACGGGCATTGCTGAGCTGGACAGGCAGACAAAAAAGGAAAACTATTCTGTTTAATAGGACTAAGGATAATGATCATGCTTATAAGTTCTTTGGACAAAATATACTGCATATCATTTAACTTAGTACTTGAATATACATGATATAGTTTTAATCTTGGTTAGTTACACAGATGGCTTTAGAACCACTTTCCACAATCAAGGAGGACAGAGATACACACACACACAAACAACTAATTTTAACTTAGCCAAGAACAAATGTGAATGAAACCAGATACAAGTTATATGTGCTATCCACACAAATATGTATACCTTTTGGATGATCCCACAAGCGTTAATGTGCTTCAAATAAAGCTCACCATCTGTTCCTCTCCCTTATATATACCCTTAGCTCTGTGACTGTTACCTCTTGTGCAAATCTTAGGAATTAGGGCACTTTATCTTAATCACTCTTTATATCTCACCACCAAATTTCATCAGTACTTAAAATTTTTATACCACTAGTTTTTATTCCCTACCTTCCCATTTCTATGATAATCAATTTATTTTTTGCCCCTAGGTGTTTAGAACAATGTTTTCACGGTTCTTGCTACCTGTGATCTCAGTCATCTGTTATTTCCTCTACATGGATCCTTCTAAAAACATAAATCTGAACACATCTGTCCTCCTGCTTAATATCCTTTAAAAGCTACTCACTGTTATCAAAAAGGAACTCAAGCTCCAATGTTCATATTCATAAGGTAGAGCACTAGTCAGTATTTTTAACCTATGACGCAAACTAAGAACCTCAAGCTCATATGTGTATAGGAAAGGTATATGTGAATATATGTGAGTGCATGAATAGGTATATTTGTAGGCATATAAACATCTGTGTGTGCTGCATATACATATCCACATATGTAATAAAGCACACTGGAGGCACAATTACAGAGACTTTCTAAGTATATCCATGTAGGATTGGGTTACCAGGTTAAAAGGCTTGGAAGTATAATCTCTTAGGACAACTCAGTCAATTGGCATTAACATAATTCATAAAGGTAATGTTATACAGCCCAGTTTGGTGAGCAGTCATCTAAGATACAACTACTAGTATCTGCCCATCTGAACAAAAGAGAATGAAGGCAACCAAAGACTCAAAGAACAAACTAGTACACAGGGCTAATAGCTCACACAAACAACTGCCTCATCTACTCTGAAATCAGAAGACCTAGATGGTGCCTGAATATCTCCAAACACCATTTGACCAGGGATACAACAGAAGGTCTTACATAAAATGGGAGAAAATAAAGAAAACTCAAATTCTAGAGGAACCTCCGTGATCCCCTTTTAATTTGGAACTGAAGCCACTCCTGGATGTCACCTCTTAGCCAAATCACAGACTGGCTTATAAAATCAATATTACCCATGAGCAATGTGCTCCCTTAAACAATCAACTATATGTGACTAAAGGGTCAACATTTAACTAAAAGCAAAGATGAGAAGGCAAGGAGAAGAAGGCAAGCTAGATCAATGGAAAACAGAATAAACAGAATGTAAAAGAAACAAGAAAGCTGACACATTGTGAAAACTCTAACCAAAGTCATAGAACAATGTGTGCAAAAATTATTAACTAGGAACCCAATTTGCTATGTATACTTTCACCTAAAACACACATACACAAAAAAACAGGCCCTTAGGCTCTTACCAAAAGTACACTGGTCCTCAGGTGAGATTCTGGAGATCTGAAAAGAAACCTTCCACATGTTTCAAGTAGGGTACATGCCATTTCAATATGGTGATGGGAAAAGTCTGATAAAAGCATCTATAACAATAAAAATGATTAAAAACTACAACTTTATTAGAAAAAGAGCATCATAATTATCTGTCGATGTCAGTTGAACAAGCTTTGTTATTGGGCATACGTATTCAGCCATAACATTTCTATCTAAAAATTTTAATATCTTTCCATCAGAGAAATCTTAAAACTAATTTCAAAGCCTTTTCTACATTTATGAGGGGATTTCAACAAGTTAGTGGGGAAAATTCCATTATTTTTAATTCAGTTTTTCCACAAACTTTTTGAAGCCTCCTTAGAATATTAGAAGATATTTAAACATGCATCAATAAGTACAACAGACATGTCTCAAATGGAAAGTGCTATTTGTTCATAATATGAAATTTACAAATGTAACACATCATTAACATTTTTGTCATATCTATCTTCCCAATCTCCTATGCATATTTTCTAAACCAAAATAGATTTAAATATATCATCTAATAATTTGAGTATTTGTTACATGCCCCTACTTATCTTTCTATGGTATGATTTTAAAGATACATAGTTTTGTACAGCATGAACTTTACAACTAAATTAATTCTTATTTACTAGGCATATAAACTGTTCCCAATTACTTGCTATTATAAGCAAACATGTTATAAAATTTATATACAAACTTGTATACAAATGAGTTCCTTAAATGAGTTCCTATAGAATTTCTGTCAACGATAAGCTTATCTTTCATATAGATTATAAATAATTATAGTGAATGGAATGGAACAATGGCACCACTGTAGGGTAAGCACTGGACTGCCAACATTTCCAACACTCCAGCTTTAGAAACCCTATACAGGGTCACTATGATTCAGAACTGTCTCAGCAGCACCTAACAACAACATAATAGTGAATATACTCATTTTTTTAAGTTGCTTATGGCATGATTCTTTTCAACTACAGTATTCAGAAAGTTTTCACAATTCCTCCTACAATGTTGTCTAGGATTTATAGAAAATAGTCTCAAGATTTTCCAAGTTTTCAGAAACGTGTTTGCTTAAAAAGTTACAATGACTATTAGTATTTCTAAAGACTAAGAAATCATGTTGTAAAAAAAACCTGCTTAACTTTATTTAAAACTCAAAGTTTTTCAAATGTATTTAATAAGACCCATTTTGTGTGATATACTTCTCAAAATTCCAAGAAAATTAATTTGGAAAAAATTAATAGCAAAGGAACTATCAATTCCAAATATTGAGGAATTATTCCAATTATGCACGTTTATGATTTATCACATATAATTAGGTACTTTTACTTATTGATTTCTAGCTTAATTCCATTGTGACAGAAAACAAACTGAATAATTACAATCTTCTGAAACTGAAACTTTGCTGAGACTTTCTTTATGGTTGATTTTCGTAAATGATACACATGCACTGAAGAGCTTGTGAATTGTTGTTGGCTACAGTGAAAATCAGATCAAGATTGATAATTGTGTTCAGATTCTGTACATCCTCAATGATTTTGTCTGCCTGCTATTTCAAGCTATTAGCAAGGGTATTTTCAAATCTCTTAATATGATTGTGGATCTGTTTAAAGTTCCTACAATATATGATATTTTGAAGCTGTATTATTTGATGCACAATGAATGACTCAGGAAGTAATAGTTCCTGTTATAGTAAACCTTTTATCATTTTTGAACCATCCTTGTCTATAAATATAATGCTTCATATCTTAAAGTCTATGTCATCTGATAACAGTACGCCCAATCCTCACTTACAGACATGGTGAAGTTCCAAAGACCAGGCTGTTACTGTTATAAGAAACTATAGAGGATATGGAGGATGACTGCATCGGGTCACAAAATGAAGTATGACTACATCATTCCACAGCCCTCATATTATATCATTACACAACTGCCAAGCCACTGAGAAACATGTCCAGCCAAGCTGATGCATAACCTTAACCATCACAGCACCTGAGCATTCGTTACTGCCAGATATAGATCATTAATATGCAAATTAGTGGGATAGATCTTTATTCTTGTGTTAAGTACAAAATGTTGAATAATGATATAGTTAAAAAGTGAGGAACAGGTGTATAGTGAAATCTGTTTTCTTAGGGTAATCTTTTGCCTAGTATACTTTCTCCACCTTTTTACTTTAATATTTCTATTCTTTAACATATAGTTATTTTAATCAAGTTAAATTAAATTCTTACTTTTACTTGAAGCATTCTGTCCTTTCACATTTAATAAAATTATTGTTATAGTCAGATATATATTGCTACTATCTTACTATTTTTCTACTTTGCTCATCTGTTATGTCTAATTCTTTCTTGTCTGTTTTTACAGTAGCCAAATGTTCTTAATGATTCCATTTTTTCATAGCGCTTAACATGTGGCTCTGTAGGATAAGCACTCGACCACTTTGAACCGCAGGGACGGCAGCACAACAACAATTATCATTTAAAAACTGTTTATTAAAATAACTCTACACTGACCTTTAAACAGTGTAAGGTATCATTTTTTGTGAACATCTTAAATTTAGTTAGTTCTCCAATAAACCGAACAGTTTTGTTCTTTGTTTCTATATTGATCTGGTCCTTTTTTCGTACCTACAAATTAAAAAGAAAAAGACATTACTTAGATATTTAACAACCTGAAATCTCTGTGGTAAGTATTCCTTTAGTAAGTTTGAATTCCAAATATTTTAAATCCAATTTAAATAATTTTTTGCTGTATTCAAATTATTTTAAGTTAGTTAAGAGAAAATACAGTCTGCAAAATAGCAGTCCTAAGACATGCTTAGCAAAGTAATTTCAATGGTCAAACAGTTTTGGGAAACAACGAACTGAATCAGATTTAGGCTCTCAAATAATGCAGCATGTTTAACTTAATTTAATGTTTCTCTATTTTTTAACAGAAGCTCCCTTTTTGAGATGTTAACAACCATTAATTAGAACTCTACGAAATTAATATCGTAAGGAACACACTTTATAAAATGCTGCTTTAAAAATAATGAATGCCAAGAACTTACTTAACCAAAAATGTTACTAAAGCACAGCTGGTATGTTATAATTATAAATTCATTTACAATGAAACATACAACATAATCTATGTTCCTTTTTTAAAAACTTTCCAAACAAAGTCTTATAGCAAAATTGAAACTGTTGGCAAATATAAAGCATCTGATTATACACACACACACACACACACACACATTTTAAGAAATATCAAATACAACAAAATTTCACTACAATCATACAATGTGAACAAACTCTTCAAGGTAAGTGTAACTGGCATTAGTATAATTAATATATTTCATTTCATCATATAACAACATTCTCAAAAAAGACAGTAATTATTGTTCTGATTCAATACTTGAAACACCAACAACAGAAAGAGCACAAGCTGTCTAGTGACTTAACAAAGGATCAGTACTAAATACCCCAATCTTTTGATAATCAAGACTTCTATTAGATCACCCCATGAGTAGGTGCTGAAATTCAAAATAAGGCATAATCTCACTTGCAGCAATTAAGAATTAATCTCTACAATATAATAACGACAGTAATTTATACAAATTTTAAACTTTTACACAGACTTCTAAAACAATGGAATTTGTCATCTTATTTTTAAGGACCTACTTTCTACCGCAAACAAGTAGGTGTTTCAGACCTTAAAGATCTTCAGTCATCATTTTTAAACAAAACTTTGTTTACTCATTTAAAAAATCAAAGCAAACTAGACACTCACTATAAATGAATTTAATCTTGTTGCTGTTGTTGGTTCTGATGCACAGTAACCCTGCATAGGGTTTCCAAAAACATGGCTGGTGGATTTGAACCACTGACCTTGTGGATAATGTTTATCCTACAGTGTCACACCAGGACTCTAAATTCAATCTTAAGCATCACACACCAATAAAATTACATCACAATTACACAAGTTCAACTTCAAAACATCATTCAAGCATACAAAATGGATTTCAGATTATTTAAGACAGCTACACAAAATTACAACTAGATTCTTGTTTTGAAAATTAAACAACACTATATAAACTTGACTGTTCTCACCCTTATAATTTAGAAAATAGTATAACTTTCATAAAGATCCTTTCAAAAATAAACATGTTTTTTATCATCAATGCATATGAAAAAATTCCTCTTACTAATTTGCTTTATTTTATGAATTCCTAGAATAGATTTAAGAGTGTGGACTCTGGACCAGATCTTTTTGGGTTTAAATCTCAGCGCTATTACTTAGCAGCAACTAAAAACTGTTTCCTCGTCTGTAAAATGGGACTGAAAATGTTGTGAACTTTAAGAGTTATACACATATAAAGCACATAAAATATGCATGGGACCAGTAAGAGTTCTATTGTTGTTGTTAAGTGGCGTCGAGTCGGTTCCGACCCATAGCGACCCTGTACAGGGTTTCCGAGGGTGTAAATCCTTACGGGAGTAGAAAGCCTCATCTTTCTCCCGCGGAGCAGCTGGTAGTTTCGAACCGCTGACCTTAAGGTTCGCAGCCCGATTCGTAACCACTACGCTACCAGAGCTATAGACATTAGCTATTATTAGTTTGGGAGGCATGGTGACTCTGTAAGATAAGCACTATACTGCTAACCGCATTCGGCGGTCTCACCCTATTAGCTGTTCTGCAGGAAAAGTTGAGGCTTTTTGCTCCCCAAAAACATATCTAGTGTCTCAAAAACCTGGTAACAGGGTTGCTATGAATCAGAACTGACTTGATGCACTAAAACAACAATAATAACAAATTATTAGTTTTATTAATCCTTCAAATACATGGCTACTAAAGATTTCATGAATTAACGTTTACTGAATAAACAAAACGAACATTTATGTAAGTACTGCAGGCAGTAAGGTAGCAAGTATATAAAATAAATATTCAGAGTTATCTTTAACTCTTGGGATTGTTTTTGCCATTTTTTGAAAATATCATCTTGGACAAGTCACAGGAACTCCCTGAGCTTTTATGTCCCCCTGGTAAAATAAGGACAAGGATGATGAGGATGGTAATGATGCCTGTTGCTCATCAAATTGGTTCTGACTCATGGGGACCCTGTATAGTGGTTCCAAAGAATTGGTGGATTTGAACCACCAAATCTTTCGGTTAGCAGTCCAGTGCTCATTCTATAGTACCACACTAGAACTTCAATTATGATACCAACATTTCACTAAATACTAAGCAATTAAGGTATAGGACAAAAGAAGATTATATAACCTATAAAATGCTGCTTAAGAACTATTCAAATAATATAGTAAAACGCTTTTAAAATAAGCAAAAAAAAGTATACATGTATATAAATTCATTCAGGTAAAGCTATGGGTGGGGGAATGAGCATAGCAAAATATTAACAAAACTTGTTTCTAAGTAATGACATCATGTTTTGTATTCTTTTTTTCTATTTTATATATTTCTCCAAATTATCCACACTAGTACATGTTTCTTTCACAGTCAAATACAAAAAACCCAAACATAAGAAAGCATTTCAAAACTACATATGGAAACAGAAGCCTTATAATATACGTAGTAGGGCTGGGAAAGACACAGGATTTTTTTTTTTTTAAGCAAGAAACGTATATACTGTATCATCTACAGCATATATTTATAATAAATTCAATTATTCCTAAATATTATAGATGTTGAGAGTACATTTTAACAAAAATAACAAAATTACAGATTTTTAAATGAAAATGTTGTTGTTGTTAAGTGCCGTCGAGTCGGATCTGACCCACAGCGAACCTATACAGGATTTCCAAGGAACGACTGGTGAGCTTGAACCGCCGAAGTACTATATATCAATGATTTCACCCACTCATTTTCAAACAAGAAAACTGAAGGCTTTTAAAATGTGTACGTGAACACCTTTAACTTATTCTGATTCCTCCTGCATATTTTTCCATTTATTTACTAAATAGCTATGATCAAAGATATATCCAAATACTTCTGCAAAAGTAAACTCAGATGAATTAACAAAGTAAATTTTCTACATACTTTTAGTTCAATATTGCCTCTTATAAGATATTACTTACACAAGGAGCTTTAAAAAAAGTTTGTGGAAAATGGAATTAAAAGACGATGGAAAAAAAAAAAAAAAGACGATGGAACTTTCCCACAAACTTTTTGAAGCCCCTTTGTAAAATCAATCATCCTTAACAAAAAGTGCTGCTTACAGAATGATGGATTAGTGACTAAAATTTACATTAGTAAAATTAATTCATATGCATTTAAAGCTCTTCAGATATGTCAATATATAAAAAAATAAAGATTTCCTAGACCTATCATTCACTACTTCCTTATAAAAAGAACCCTATGCCCCAATCAAACCGGCCATCTGAGTTTACCAAATAGATATAATACTTTCTTTCCTCCATAATTAGCTCATTTTGCTTTACATGAACTTTGTTTATTCAATCATTCAACACTTTTCTGAAAACACACCTATGCTAAATACCAACCGACTATGAGTTTATAAATCAGCCTTGCAAAGACGCTTTAATTTTTTATTCTCTGGACCAGTGATTTCTAAATACAAGCTTCTTTAACCACAGATGTAGAAACTATATATATTCAAAGTTATATTCACACAGCTTGGTGGTTTGTTTTTTTTAATCTCATACTTTTCCATTTTTTTATGTTTTATAATGTACATAAAATATAGGGTACAACTACACACATTTGTATATATATATCCTACATTCACATACACACATACAGACAGACAGACCAGGGATCTGTGATTAACTTAACTTTAATCAATAGGGAGACTTGATCAAAAAAGTTAGACACTACTAGTTTTTCAAAATGTCAGCCAATGTGAGTAATTTGCTTATATTTAAAATAAAAGTGATCTCTCCCATTATTAAATAAGCAAACTCATTATTGAAATTTGGAGAACATAGAAAACTAGAAAGGAACCACATTCCTTTTTCTGGTGTGGCACTGTAGGATAAGTACTAGACTGCTAACCAAAAGGTCAGTGGTTCAAACCCACCAGATGCTCCTTGGAAACCTGATACAGGGTCACAATGAGTCAGAATAGACTTGACGGCACTTAACAACAACAAATCTAAAGACAGCCACTTTGAACATACTGATGGATACTTCTCTTTCTTTTACCTTCTAATTAATTCAGAGTAACTGGAAACACACATTAAGATTTTATATACATATTTTAAAACAAAAACACTTTCTCTATGATATAAAAACTTCTTTGTAAATACCATTTCCAGTGACACGTTACCATTTCAGCATTGTGACTATATGATCATTTTATTTATTTTGGGCTTATAGATTATTTTCAGTTTTCCCTTATCTAAGGTCTTATGTGAATAAAGCTTTTTGGCAAATAAGGTTGTTTACTTAGGACAGAGTCTCAGAGTTGTCCAAGATAGAGAATGCCTCTAAAGATCTTGAAACCCACTGTGCCAAATTGTAGCTCTAAAATCCTATCTGCAGAGTAAATTAGAATTTTGGTTTCTCTTTTCTGATACCTTTATTAACCTGTCAGTCAAATTAACCAATCTACTGTTCTAACTAGAATTTCTTTGACTACCAATTAGGTTGTGTGAAGTGATCAGACTACGGCTAGACAGAAGCAGAACTAGGGAAGCCTAGTTAAAACACCATTATCATAATTCAGGCCATGGCTGAGGAAAGTCAGTGGCAATCCATATAAGGAGGCGATACAAGACTTGAGGAGGTGTTTTACAGGGAATGCAGGAATCATTTGTTGCACAGTAGTTCCTGAATGTCATAGGGGCAGAAGTAGAGCTCTCCCTCTTTGTGATTAGATAAAATGGTACTACGTATTTACAGAAAGAATACAGAAGTCGACTTGAGTAAGTGGAGGACAAAGACATTTTGAGAAAAAAAATAACTGAGCTTACTTTGTGGACACGGTTATATAGAAATACATGAGAAATTTTTAAGTATCAAGGGTGAGTTGCTGGGAAATGATGTTAATGAAAGTCCAGGTAAAATGTGTTCCATGGAAAAGAAGGGTGAAGGAAGAAAGCCAGGGAGATACCAATATATAAACAAAGACCAAAAAAAAAAAAAAAAAAGAGAGTGAATGAGATTGAGAATATCAGTTATCAGTAAATAACTAGGAAAGAGTGGTAGTCTAGACGAGATAATTATAATGGTATTTATGCTCAGGCACTGTGTGAAGAATTCTGCATGCAATATCTCATTTAATCCTTAAGAACAGTCCTATTTAAGAAGGAATGATGATCATCCCCATTACTAAGAAAAGAAACTGAGGTTTACAGCACTTAAGTAACAATCAAATTTATAATGCCAGCTTATGTTTGAGCCACGATGATAGATTTGTAACAAGTAGGAGAGTCTAGCAGTTTAGTATCTTCAGGGAAGTTAACTAACATGAGGCAGTTAGGGGGACAATGGCATCTCTGCCAGGGAGTTATGATGAGAAGTTGAGGGTCAAGTAGACTCTAAAACTTGAACAAGAAGGGAAGGAAAGGGGAATAGTTAATGAAGTTTTGTTGATATTATTTTATTTCAATTTCATTTACGAATGGGAGAATGTTAAGTATATTTATGGCCTAAAAGATAGTAGCTGGCAAAGGTTGCATATTTGGGTGTGGAAAGGGCAGATCCTGGAAGGAGAAGGTAATAAATCACCTCAAGTTCCCTTTCTTCTCTCCCCAGAGAGAAGTGGTTCCCAAAATATACTCCTGGAATTCTAGTTTTCTTCCAGTTCTAATGAAGCATTGTACCAGTAATAACAAAAATGCCAATTCTCCCCAAATCCCACTTCAATTTTTAAAAAAGGTAGAGATGGAGAACAAGTATTTTAAAAAAAGGAATTACACCTTAATTTAAGGTTTTTACAAAAAGCGCTAATTATGCTTAGTCTAGTAACTTGTGTTTTCTCTACTTTTCAAGTTGACTGAGAAGTATATGCATATAAATTGTATAACAGAGTCATACTGTCTACTAGTAAAAGAGATCTAAGTTTGTATGAAGAAATTAACCATATCAACAGAAATATCATAGTTTTTGATGCATAGGTCACTGGCTAGCAGCATTTACTAAAGTGTGTCCTTTGGGGAATACAACACTCAATCTCTTCCAGGAGCTTCAGAGAACAAACTAATCCAGTAAAGCTTTGACAATTCTTACAATAAAACAAGACAAAACTGTTTAACTTTAGTGATCTCAGTGCTTTCAAACTTTCTTAAACATAAAAACTTTTCCCTGATCAACAACTACCTGTGAAAATCTAAGACATACTTCAGCAAAAGTTGGTCCCCAAACTATTAACAACAAATTTAATAATAATAAATGGCATCTACTTAAGTTTTTATAGCTTATTCAACCTCAAAAGCTCTCTCTTCCCTCTCAACTCAAAGCACTCAGTCACTAGTGATTCATTTGGAAATTAAACATGCAATTCTTTCTAACATCTAATATTTAAGATTTAAATTTTTTACTCCTGTTTTTGAGTATTTATGTCTTGTCTCTCCACCTATGTCGAGTAATTCTTTGCTTCTGAAATAGTGTCTGTTCTTTTCTGAGAGCTCAGTAATGGTGTGTATATAGCAAGGACATAACATGTGTATGGAGCCTAATAAACATTTGCTGATTTTATATGCATCCCAAGTGACTCACTATACAGCTAAGTAATAGAAACATAACTTTTGTACTGGATAACATAAAAATATTAATTTCATATCTTTTCAAAATCTACCAAGACCCACTTACAATCACCTCCAGTGGTATCATTTTACCCCTAGCAAGCCTTCCTTTGAAGCTCTATCACCTCCACAAAGTAAAGGGGTAACAGGTTTGGAAGAACTACTAACGCAGTCTTGCCAAGATTCCTAGACCTGGAAAGGAAGGGAAGTTGTCTGGCAACAGGCCACTGATTCTAACCATGATGTTCTTTGAAGACCTCACCAATACTCAAAGAGTCTTAAAACAAAAATCTGTCAATAAAACATGGACTACAACAGTATTCACTGTGATCAAGAGAATTTCTTGAAGCTTTTATGTCTCCCAACATGTGGACCCCAATACATAAGCAGGTATCCTATGTGACGCACTATGCCCATAACTTGGCCAGTCCTGTGTGTCTTGTTGGATGTCTTGGTCTTGAAGATTAACTTTTACTTTACAAAAGTACAAAGTTCAGTAACTACAATGGAGAAACAAGGTAGCAGGGGCAGCTCACCTCTAGGTCAGAATACAACACCAATTTTTAACTTTGCTGAGTCAAATTACATTTAGAAAATTTGGAATTCCATAAATTCTGAATTGCTGTACCACTCTCAAATTTCAGAAATATGCTTACCAACAAAATAATGATTCTCTTAAACTAAAGAATCCTCACTCAATTTATAAGTACACATATATCATAAAATAAATGCTTAAATACATACATGAAATCTGAAATCCCCCCTCAGCATGGAACAAAGATCCTCTGCTACATCAGACATGCAGGGATGCAATGTAGCAACCAATCTTGCATAAAATGGTAGCAAATCCAACCTGCAAAAGTTATATGTGATATGCGTAAAAGGAAAGACATACCAGAAATAATTCATTTTTAAATTTAAACTTTCCAGATATATTCATACATTAAATGATTATAAAACTGATAATCATACAGACATGCTTATTTACTGCCATCATACAAAATGTAGTACAATTTGCCTTGTGAACGTTTATTAATAATCTGATGTCTCCATTCAGGGCAATGTATTACAAATCTGAAATTTCAATGAGTATTTAATGTTGACAAAATATGAAACACTAAATGAAGAAATATTTTGATATGCCTAAATTTTTAATAACATAGTTGTTATTACAAATCTAAAGTCAACTTAAAATAATGCAAACCAGAATACTTTCCAACCATTTCCACTTCATTTATCCAAGGTTAAGTTATCTGGAAAACTTTGTGTCTGAAGAAGAGGGTAACCAATATCCCGAAGTATCTAAGAAGCCAAAGTAATACCACAAAATCCACACACTAATTTATTTATTTTCCTCATTCTAGAACGCACTCAGATCTTCATGCAGTGCGTATTTGTTCTTCGTTTGGAGAATAAATGACCTATCTGTGGCCCTCATGCTACCAACCCCTTCTGTATCACACCACTCTTTCCATCAGACTTGGTTGTGGCTCCAAAATCATGTTTAACATAGCATTCTCCTGGCAGCTATGACTAATCAGAATCAACAAGCTGATATGTATCATCGATTCCTGCTATAAACATTATTTTATAAAACTTAATTACCCAATGAATCAGATGTTGAAGATTTTAATAAGGTAAAAGCTCCTATACTTAACAACTGTTAAGTAAGTGAGTGGTTTCCAACTCATAGTGTGCCTCTATAGTGTTTATGAAGAGCAGCTAGTGGATCTGAACTGCTGACCTTACAGTCAGTAGTCCAGTGCCTATCCTAAAGCACCATACCAGGACTCTACTACACTATGCTTGTCAGTAGTGGACGCTGACAGTGAGGAAGAAAACTAGAAACTATAAAAATTAGACACAAGGCAGTCTGAAATTATTTGAAAGAAAGCTAAATCATCCTAGAAGTCCCTGAATATATCAACAGCACTTAACAACAACATCACCACATTATAACGTTGTTGTTAAGTACCATGGAGTCAGTTCCGACTCAGTGACCCTGCAATGGGTTTCCGAGGCTGCAAATCTTTACAGGAGCACAAAGCCTCATCTTTCTCCCGCAGAGAACAGCTGGTAGTTTTGAACTGCTGCCCTTGAGGTTAGCAGCCCAATTCGTAACCACTAGACTACCAGAGATCCTTAACATTGTAACATTATAGTATAATAAACTAAAATGATTTGATCTTAGGAAAAGTCTGTGTATCATCAAAGGCTTAGGATCAGACCAATAATAGAAGATACTCTTAGAAGAAAAACACAAGGTAAGAATAGATAAGTTGTAAAGGAAGGAAATTGATTAAATTCAAACCTAAGAGCCTCAAAAACTTTGTATACTTCAGCCATTATAATTTATGAAAAACACTTCGCACTTATTTGTTGTTGTTATGTGCCGTGGAGTCGGTTCCGACTCATAGCGACCCTGTACAGGGTTTCCAAGGCTATAAATCTTTATGAGAGCAAAACGCCTCATTTTTCTCCAGCGGAACAGCTGGTAGTTTCGAACTGCTGACCTTGAGGTTCGTAGCCTGATTCGTAACCACTACACCACCAGAGTTACCTGATTATTTAGTCCTTACTAATGTTTGAGGCACAGTCCTGGGCTTTTTACACTTTTAATTGAACTTGTTAATTAATCCTCATAATCATCCTGTTGTTGTTGTGTGCTGTCGAGTCAGTTACCTCATAGCATCCCTGTATAGGGTTTCTGAGGCTGTAAATCTTTCTGGGAGCGGAAAGCCTCATCTTTCTCCTATGAGCAGCTGGTGGGTTTGAACTGCTGATCTTGTGATTAGCAGTTCTTTTCTTACAGCATCGCCAGATAGCATAATCACCTTTTCACAAATAAGGGAATAGATGCTTAGAGAAGTAAAAGATGGTGGGGTTTTGTACTGGTAGCTGTTGAACACCACTAAATCAGTTCGGACTCAAAAGAGACCATGTATAGGGTTTTCAAGAACTGGCTGGTGGGTATGAATCACCAACCTTGTGATTAGCAGTCTGGTGCTTATTTATAGTACCACATAATTTCTTTTAAATGAATCATATACTTTAAACAAACAGTGAAAAGTACAACCCATTACATAAAGATTTGAATCAAATTATTTCACTTTAAACTTTAAATTTTGACTTAAAATACTTTAAGTCTTTCATCAACTGAAGGCTAAGCTTTTGCCACACAGAAAATATACATACCTGAGTCACACCACTGCTTGATGACATTACAAAAACAAGGTATGTCTAAAAAGTATTCACATAAACATGTAATAATTTTCTTGATGTCTATTCATTTGCCTGAAGCAAATGAACATTTAATGTCTTGCATAATAGATTTATATCAAATGTATTTTCTAAATTTTGTGATTTTTAATTAGAATATATGGTTCTTGAGGGGTTTTTAATAGCCATTTTGACAACAAATGTATCATTCTTTCTCTGTTTATAATCAGCTGCAAAATTCAAATACAGGATTCTATCCCAAATGCTACACTCTTTTACAGGCACAACTGAAGAGCACAAAAGAAAAATTAAATTACATCTGATGAAATTGGTGGGATAACAAAGAGCAATGCACTATGAGTTAATCTTAAATAGTACTTCCGTGACGTCATACACTGATCTGACCTCATCTCCTCTCTCTTCTCCATATGCTCCAGACACACTGGCCCCTCGATAATCCTCAATATATCAGGAATGCTCTTTCCTCAGAACCCTTCCACTGGCTGTTGTCTCTAGCTGGAACACTCTTTCCCCAAATACCCATATTACTTATTCCTTCACTAGGGTCAAGTCCGGATTCACTTTCTCAATGAACCAACCAATTCTAAACACTATAGTTCATAAAACACAAGTTTGTTCCACTCCTCCACCTCATACTCTGCTCCATTTTGTTAAATAGGATTGATGGTGTGGCTCTGTGGGTTAACACGCTGGACTGCAGCAAATTCAGCGGTCACTCCTTGGAAACCCTATATAGGGTCGCTAAGGGTCAGAACCAACTCAAAGACAACTGACAACAATGACACACTGCATAGGACTCCTGGTGTGGCACTGTAGGATCCGCACTGGGCTCTGAACCAAAAAGTCAGCAGTTCAAGTCCATCAGCTGTTTCTCAGAAATCCTATACAGGGTTGCTACGAGTCAAAATCAACTCAATGGCAGATAACAACAATAACATATTGCATGGAGTCCTGGTATAGCATGGTAGGGTAAACACTGAACTGCTAACTATAAGATTGGTGGTTCAAACCTAACAGCCGCTCTATACAGGGTTGCTATGAGTTGTAACTGACTCGATGGCACTTATCTACAACATACTGCATAATTTACTTAGTTGTTAAGTTTATCATTATCTTGTTTGTCTATCATCCCTCCTCATCAGAATAGGAATCTCTCATTGGAGAGAGCTTTCCTATACTCAACACAGTGGTGTAGATGTC
>NW_006408744.1:1667324-1685565 GCF_000296735.1 Chrysochloris asiatica | reverse complement strand
TATATATATATATGGAGCTCTGGTAGCTTAGTGGTTATGAATCGGGCTGCGAACTGCAAGGTCAGCAGTTCAAAACTACCAGCTGCTCCACAGGAGAAAGATGAGGCTTTCTGCTCCCGTAAAGATTTACAGCCTTGGAAACGCTGTACAGGGTCGCTATGAGTCGGAACCGACTCAATGGTGCTTAACAACATATATATACAGAAGAGCTATCAGTTTCAAACTGCTGGCCTTGAGATTCATAGCCCGTTTCATAACCACTACGCTACCAGAGCTCCTTAAAGATGTCCTAAGAGAACCTAAGGAAACCTGATGGTGCTTGGGTTAGGTATTGCGCCATTGACCACAGGTCATGGTTCAAACTCGCCAGTCTCTCTGCAAGAGAAAGGTAAGAATGTCTGCTTCCATAAAAACGTATAGCTTAGAAACCCTATATAGGGTCGCTATGAGTCAGAATTGACTTGATGGCAGTATGTTTTGGGTTTTAGGAGAACCTATGGCAATATAGGATATAAGCTAACCACAAAGTCGGTGATTCAAACTCACCATCTTGGAAATCCTATACAGGATTGCTATGAGTCAGAACCAACTCAACAGCACTTAACAACAAGGTTTTTAAGGTATCGCTGGTAATCTGCTATCCTGGGTTTTGTTTCTTATGGAATTAGTTTCACGGAGGTAAAGTTAGATACTCCATTTCCTCAGAATCCTTGACCCTTATAAATCCAACAAATTCTTTTCAAACTAAGAAGTTCCTATAATTCAATTCCTCTTTTCCTATTATACCTTTCACAATTAAATAGTGCTGTTATGTGCCGATATGTCAGTTCCAACTCATAACAAAGCTGTATAGGGCACAAACTGTAAAACTTTACTAGAGCCAAAACTCTCATTTTTTTTCTCTCTCACAGACTAGCTGGAGGATTCAAACTGCTGACCTTGTGGGAAACAATCTGATGCATAACTTGCTATGCCACTATTGTTGTTCAGTGCTGCCAAGTCAGTTCCGACTCAGCAAATCTGTACAGGGTTTCCGAGAAGCAGCTGGTGGGTTTGTGTCAACAACCTTGTGGTGCAGTCCAGTGCTGATCCTACCAGGAGTCTGCTATGCAACTAGAGCTCACTATTAAATGGATGTTGTGTTGCTAAGCACCATCAAGTCAAGGTTGGGTTTGAACCACCAACCTTGCAGGTAGCAGTCCAGTACTTACACTACAATAACACACAGTGATTTCCATAGACACTTGATACTAAATGTTCACTATGTCCTACATAAGTCTATAAGCTATAGATTATTCATTCGTTACTTCACAAAACAGAGCCCATTCTATTATAAATGATGTAATAAAACAAATTAAATGTTTGTTCAATATTAGTCTTGCTTCAGTATGCTTTTTCTGCCGTTCTAAGAATATCAGCCCTAAAAGGGAATGAAGTGTCATGTATTTTTATTTTGTGTTTTAATACATTAGTTATTAAAACAAAAAATAAAAACATTTTAATTAAAATGAACAAGTTTGTGTTAAAATGTAAACTAGATATATATTTCATTTAACATCTGAAAAGAAATTAGAAAATGAATTTATATCCTTCCTTTAAAAACAGAATTTTTCGAAAATAAATATGGTGGTACTGTAAGATAAAGCGCTGGACCACATGGTCAATTTGAACCACAAGGTCAGCTGTTGAAACTCACCTATAAAGAAAGGGTCGCTTTATCAGTGGTTTTAGAAGATACATTAATACAATTCACAAATGGATTATGGTATTTCCATTCATTGATGAGCTGTCTGAATATTTAACTTGTTCCACCCTGGTAGCTAGGGTTGTTGTTTGTGTACTGTAGACTCTGGTCTGACTCATGGGACCCTGTATTGGGTTTCTAAGACCAATTGGTGGGTTTCTACTGCCAACCTTACAGTTACCAGTCCAGTGCTTATCCTACAGTGTCACATCAGGACGCTAGGTAGCTAGAGTTAGGGACTTCCAAGTCTTCTTATAGTCTCTACTGTACTATGCTTTCCATAAATCACTGTGTTTAAAAGACTTTCATTCATTTATTTGACGGACTGGACTTTTTCCTTTTTAAGATCGTTGAATTGAATCGTTACAACACAGAGACATTAAGTGTCATCGAGTCGGTTCCAACTCATAGCAACCCTGTACAGGGTTTACAAGGCTTTCCAAATCTTCACAGGAACAGAAAACTTCATCTTTCTCCTGTGGAGCAGCTGGTGAGCTCGGGCCACTGACCTTGCAGTCCAGTGCTTATCATATGGAGCCACCAAACTCCCAGTAAATGTATGTCACAAAAATTTGACATTTGAACAATCTTCACATGTACAATTCATTGTCATTATTATGTTCATCATCCTTATTCATTTCCAGTTTTCTCCATCACCCATAACAGAAGTTGAGAGTCTCCTAAGCACCAAGTCTCCATTTTCTCTTTTCTCCTAGTTATCCCTGGTAACCACTAACAGATTTTGTTCTCTCTACACTTGCTTATTCTATATGTTAGTGTACGTGGGATCATACAATATTTGTCATTTTGTAACTTCTTTGTAAAGATGCTTCAGTGGATTAACTTGTATTTTCTTTGGTGTATCAATGTATCAGTCTAAAGGATGACTCCTTCCTAGGGACACTTAAATTCTGTTACACTTTTGACCCATTGAATAAAATGCTTCTGGTCAGGAAATTAAAAAATTTTTTAAAGGATTGCTTTACGAGTATATAAGTCGGTACCAACTCGATGGCACTTAACAACAACAGTTGGGTAAATCACTTAAAAATTTGCATAAGCAATAACAAAAACTTGTTTATTATCTGCAAGGCCCCTTGAATCACGCATTTCAGTACACTGCTAGCAATGAATGATCATCAAATTAGTAAATACCCAGTCACTAATGCCAGAGTCCTGGTGTGGCGCTAAGGGTTAATGCGTCAGACTGCAAAGATGTTTGAACTGCAAGCTCAGTGGTTCAAGCTCACCAGCCGCTCCTCAGAAATCCTACCAGGGTCGCTATGGGTTGGCATCGACTTGAAAGCACTTAACAACAACAATAATGCTGTAGGATAAGCACTGGACTGCTAACCTCAAACCCACCAACACTCATCAGTAACCCTTTACAGCATCACTGAGTTGGAATAAACTAGACAGCACTTAATAACAACAGCTCTAAATAAGTAACATGAATGCAGAAACACACATACTTTTGTCAGTGGGGAGAAAATAATTCTGAAAGGTGTTGGCTCCTAATCAATGGACTATCTGAAAGAAATATCTAGCTTTCTCTTTCTCTTTAAAATCGAAGGAATTTGATAACTAAAAGCTACCAATTTTATGTGATCAAAAATGTCAAGACCCAAAACTTGGTCAACCTTCAAGTCTGAACTCAGCCTTGTAGCTCAATTTTCAGTCAAGCAATAGATATGTATATCAACATTAGTGAGGTTTGCACACCATAGAATGGGCAACCATTTGAGATCAAAAGAGCAGCATTTACCTATAGATAAAATTCAAAAGGGCTGGGAAAGGAGGAATAGAAACAAGTATCACAGAAAGGAAGTAGGATAACTGTTTTCACATGGAGGGGATTGCAATCAATGAAGTCTATGATTTTTCTAATGTAAAATGATAACCTGCTGCCTTGTACATGTTCATTCGATTAACAATGAAAAGGAAAAAGGAACAGAAAACAGCAGTAGGTGTATGTACACCAATGTTCATCACCGCTTTATAAACAGTAACAAAAAAAAATGGAGACAGTGTAAATGCCCATCAATGGAAGAGTAGATAAACAAACATAAACATACTGAAATACTGTGCAACACTGAACAATAAACATGAATCTGTGAAACACCTTTAACAGGATCAACCTGGAGGACATTAAGCTGAGTGAAATAACTTAATCACAAAAAGACAAATATTGTATGATTCCACTGTTGCAAAAACGCAAGTTAAAAATTCCATACTAAAAGAAGTATTCTTTAATGGACATCAGGGATGGAAGGGAGGGAAAGTCATTCACTGGCTAGAGGGTAGACAAATTAACTCAGGTGGCAGGGAGGGCAATATACAAGAAGAGGGAGGCAATGATGAAGGTAGGTGAAGACACAGGGAGGTATTCAAGAGCTAAAAGGGAGAGAGGTAAATAATGACATATATACAACCTTGGGGAGTCCTGGTGTGGCGCTGTGGGTTAATGCGCCAGATGGCAAAGCTGTTTGAACTACAAAGTCAGCAGTTCAAGCTCACCAGCTGCTCCTCAGAAACCCTATACAGGGTCGCTATGGGTCGGAACCAACTTGACGGCACTTCACAACAACACCACAACGTTGTAACAGTAATGTTCTGTGAGCATATACCTGGACAGCTGGACAGAGACAAGCTGAATGGATATGGGCAGAAGAGTGGGATATATATATATATATATTCCACAAATATGAGTTTGAAGGAGTATAATTGTGCATAGGTAACCAGAGGGAGGAGGCAGGACAACTGTTATTGCATGGAGGGGATTGCATTCAGTGAGATGATAAACAAAGTGAATGATCTGTTGAATGTAAAACTGATGATCTTGTCTGCAATCCTTCATTCAAATCACAATAAAGTTTAAAAAAAAGGTGGGGGCAATAGGAAAATAACACTATGGAACAGTTCAACTCTGCACACATGGAGTCACCATCAGTCAGAACCAACTAACAAAAAAAAAAATAAAAAGTTTAATACAGCAATAAAATGCCTGGGGGTGGGGGGAGAGAATGTGAAAGAACACTGTTAAAGTTCAATTAAAGAATATAAAGGATTTTCTTCATAAGGAAGCTAATGATGATTCCAAAGACATGAAATATAATAAACCAAGATTAGGATCATTTACTCTGAAAGCAAAAACCAAAATGCCCTTTTTACAAATGATGATGTTCCCAATGCAACAGTGCCATCAAGTGGTATAATGTGCGAATAAAATCAAACCAAATCCACTGCCATCAAATCAACTCCAGCTCATAGTAATCACTATCAAAAAGTCATATACACTTACATTTAGTGAGAGCGAGAAGGTCTAATTAGCACATCAGCTCACATAAAAACTCCAGTAACTCTCCTAAAAGCTAGATCAGAAAAAGAAGTAAGTGAAGTACCTCACACATCTGAAGAGAAATCTGTTTTTATTTATCTAAAAAGAGATTCAGTAATTTTCTTCTTTGCCAGATGTATCTCGTGAGAGGAGATAGGGGTTGATAGGGATACGATTTTATGACTCAGTTGTGAATTGTTAGCAGGATTAATTACAATTGTCACAACTGTTATTGTAGATGTGTAACTAAAAGGAGGGAGTCCTTAATTTTTCCTTTCAGGAACTGATGACCCCAAAACCATCAAGAAGGAAGAGAATGTAAGTGGATTGTGAGATCCCTACCTAGAAAATCAGAGACCACAGAGACAACGGCAGAGGCAGTGGCGTGGAGAGACAGAGCAGTTGTGGGCTCTAGGACCATGGACTGTGTGCTTGAAGGTAGGTGGCTGGCTGACAGAATGTGCCCTTTAGACATTTAAATTAATACATATTTTTGTTTTGAAAATGGAAATAAACAAAAGAACATCCACCTACTACAACTTGGGTAAATCCATATGGCTTTAAGTAACTAAAACTAGTACCAGGCTACTCTACATATAAAACAAGAAACAAAAAAATACTTGGGTACTTTCCATGCTAAGTGACTTGAGATTCAGTATTTTGATAAAGTGAGGGGAGCCTTCTAAGACGCTGCTGGTGGTGATGGTTATGTGCTGTAGAGTGGGTTCCGAATCACAGCGACTCTGTATAGGGTTTCCAAGGCTGTAAATCTTGATGAGAGCAGAAATTCTCATCTTTCTCACGCAGAACTGTTGGTAGTTTTGAACTGTTGACTTTGAGGTTAGCAGCCTGATTCATAACCACTATGCTACACTAAGCATGTCCTATATCTTGATCTGGTGATGGATATGTATTTATACCTAAGATGTATACATTTACGTGAGATTTCAATTACTGTGTATGTGGCTATATTTTAAGTTATCTCTTAAGTGATATTCAGATATCAGGGGGATTTCTAATAGATTTCATTTCTATGGAGTCATTCAAACAAAATGGATTAGAAGTAATAATGCAAACCTCTTAAGACTTTTTTAACCACTTCTTATTTAATGAAGGAAGAACACCACTGGATGTTAAAACACTACTTTAATCAGACCTTTAAAGAGTGTAAAGATTCATACCAAAATTTTAAACTTTTGCACTGTAAATGACACTGTTAAGAAAATGGGAACACACTACACAACTCATGAAATGGGAGAAAATATCTGAAACTTCTATACATGATACCAAGACTATGTTAAAAATTCTCACAACTCAGTAATAAAAACACAAATTAACCAATTAAAAAGAAAAAATGGCTATTCACAATGGCACAAAGGTAAAGACAACTCAGTCCTGTGCCATCCTCATAACTTAAGATTGAGTCCATTCCTGCTGTCACTGTGCCAAGCCATCTCGTTGCGGGTTTCCCTCTTTTTTGATGTCCCTCCACTTTATCAAGCATGATGTCCTTGTCCAAGGACTGCTCCCGCCTTATAGTATGTCTGAAATATATGAGACAAAGGCTCACCATCCTAGCTTCTGTGTTGGCTGTACTTCTTCCAAAACAGGTATGTTTGTTCTTCTGGCTGTCCATGGTACTTTTAATATTCTTCTCCAACACCATAAATCAAATGCATCAATTCTTCTATGGTCTTCCTTTGTCACTATCCAACTTTAACATGCATATGAAGCTACTGTAAATACCATGACTTAGATTAGGTGTGCCTTAGCCCTCAAATTGACATCTTTGCTCTTGAACACTTTAAAGACGTCTTGGACAGCAGATTTGCCTAATGCAATATGTCATTTGATTTCATGACTGCTGCTTCCATTAGTGTTAACAGTGGATTCAAGTAAAATGAACTCTGTGACAACTTCAATCTTTACTCCATTTATCATGATATTATTTACTGGTCCAGTGCTAGGGATTTCTGTTTTCTTTACATTGAGATGCAACCAATACTGAAGGCTGTCAACATTGATCTTCATCAGTATTTTAAGTCCCCTTCATTTTCAGCAAACAAGGTTGTATCACCTGCATATTACATGTTGTTAAGGAGCATCCCTCCAATCCTGATGCCACCCACATTCTTCTTCATGTAATCCAACTTCTTGAATTATTTGCTCAGCATACAGACTGAGTATGTATGGTGAAAATACAATGCTGATGTACACTTTCCTAATTTAAACCATTCAGTGTCCCCTTGTTCTGTTCCAATGACTGCCTCCTGGTCTATGCACAGGTTCCTCATAAACACAATTAAGTGTTCTACAATACTCACTCTTTACAACGTAGATCATAGCTTGTCATGATCCACATAATCAAAAGCCTTTGTGTAATCAATAAAGCAAAGATAAACAGCTTTCTGGTATTTTCTACTTTCAGCCAAGATCTAGCTGACAACCTCAATGATATGCCTTGTTCCAAGTCCTTGTCTGAATCCGCCTTGAATCTCTTATAGTTTCCTGTTAATGTACTGTTGCAGCCATTTTTAAACTATCTTTAGCAAAATTTTACTTGCATATGATATTAATGATATTGTCCAATGATTTCTGCATTCCGTTGGATCACCTCTCTTTGGAATGGGCACAAATATAGATGGATCTCTTCCAATTAGTTGGCCAGGTAGCTGTCTTCCAAATTTCTTGGCACAAGATAAGTGCCTCCAGTGTTGCACCAGCTTATTGAAAGATCCCATTTGTATCCCATCAATCACTGACACCTTGTTCTTTATCGTGCAACCTGGACTTCTTCCTTCGGTAATCATTGGCTCTTGATCATACACTAACTCTTGAAATGGCTGAACATCAACAATTTCTTTTTGGTACAGTTACTCCGTATTCTTTCCATCTTCTTCTTCTTAGTCTTCCCAATCCCCCACCCCCCCACCCCAGTGTTTATAACACTTTATTTGGGGGGTTAAGTAATTGCTTAACAACTGTTTTTAAGTAATTTATTAAAATTTAAAATTAATGTTCACACTTATAATTCATCCAAGCTGTAGGGTAGTTTGCTTTTTGGTTACTTGATTGGTTTTCTTGTGGAAGTACGGACTAAAAGCAAATATATTACTTTGATGGTAGACTTTATATTAAATGAGTAAAATTTCAAATCCCCAATTTGCCATTTTCAGCAATACCTTCCAATGATATAAAGGTGATTTGTAAGTTTCTCACAAGTCCATTTATACAACACATCCGAAACAGAGGATCCTTTCTCACAAGTTCAACTGAAGAGGAGGGAGGCAGGCGTCATGCACAGTTAAGGGTAATGTTGTCCCATAATGTGCATTGTCAATTTTTCAGCTAATCACATCTCAACTCATCTCATGGCACCTCCCACAACACAGCAGGATCTCACCATAATCAGGATTCTTTTTATGATTGATCCAAAAGAACCCAAAGAACTTGTTACAGTTGTATCAATAAGCAGCTTTTTAATGAAGGACTTAAAGAATGAAATAGAAGGCACAGTATGAATGTAAACCTTTCAGCTCATAATAACCTTCATTAAATGTCTGTTGACCAGTCTGAGAATCCTTATTGGTCATCCTTCCCTTTAGTCTTTCTCTATACCATCTCCTGGAAACTGACCAGAATCCTGTTCTTTTTCCTCTCTCTCTCCTTGGTTACAGGATGCAAGGGCTATCGTCTCATCAGCACTGTAGATCTGGCTATCTTTCCGAAGTTGCACTGCCTCCATTCGGTGATGCCTTCTATCACTCTACCTAACCTGAGCATTCAAATGATGCCATTTCTTCACTTGTCAAGCCAATTTCACCTCTTCATGGGATACATTTTCCAGGTTTCACATATTCAGGCATAGATGCACCTTCACCAGGTAACAGCATGGCTACAGTTCAAAGGTTTTCTTCCATCTTCTTTTGATGCTTTCTGCATCATTCAATCTTTTGCCTACAGACTCCTTCAATGTTGCAAGTCGAGGCTTGAATTTTTTCTTCAGTTCTTTTATCTTGAGAAATGCTGAGCATGTTCTTCCCTTTTGGTTTTCTAACTCCAGATTTTTACACATTTCATTGTAATACTTGACTTTGTCTTCTGGAACTGACTTTTGAAATTTTCTATTTATCTCTTGCACTTCATTTCTCCCATTTGCTTTAGCTTTTACACTGGAGAGCAAGTTTCAGAGCTTCTTCTAACATCTATTTTGGTATTTTGCCTCTTTCTTGTCTTCTTAATGACTTTCTGCTTTCTTCCTATATAATGTTCTTGATGTCATCCCACAACTCTCTGGTCTTTGGTCATTAAGTGTCTAATGCATAAAATCTGTTCTTGAGATGATTTCTAAATTCAGGTGGGATATGATCAATGTCAATTTTTGACTCGTGGACTTGTTTTAATTTTCTTGAGCTTCAGCCTAAACTTGCAAATAAGTAATTCATGGTCTTTTCCACAGTCTGCACCTGGTCTTCTTTTGGCTGATGATATGGAGGTTTTCCACCATCTCTTCCCACAGATGTAGTCAAAAAAGATATCTGCAATGAACAAATCACTGGTCTTGCAAAACTCTATCATGAGGCCTCCAGCATCATTTCTATCACCAAAGCCATATTTTTAGTTACTGATACTTCCTTTGCATTCCAATCACCAGTAATTATCAATATATCTTAATGGCACGTCTGATCAATTTCAGACCGAAGAAGCTGGCAGAATTCCTTAATTTCATCATTACTGGCTTTAGGGGTTGGTGCTTAAATTTGGATAATATTGATATTAACTGGTCTTCCTTGTAAGTGTATGGATATTATTCTATCACAGACAACATTACACTTCAAAACAAATCTTGAAATGTTCTTTTTAATGATAAATGCAATGTCATTCCTCTTTAATCTGTCATTCCTGGCATAATAAGCTATATGACTGTCTGACTGAAAATGACCAATATCAATTCATTTCAATTCACTAGGATATTGATCTTTATGCGTTCCATTTCATCTTTGACAACTTCAAATTTTTCCTAGATTCATACTTTGCACATGCCATATTCCAATTATTAATGGATGTTTACTGCTGTTTCTCCTCATTTTGAGTTGTTCCCATCAGCATATGAAGGTCCTCAAGGTTTTATTCCATTTACACAGTCAACTTTACTTTAAGGAGGTAGCTCTTTCCCAGTTGTATTTTGAGTGCCTTCCAACCTGCAAGCCTCACCTTCCAGCACTGTATCTGACAACACTCTGGTGCTATCCAGCATGTTTCATATTCTGGTGTCATCTGACAGTGTTCCACTGCTATTCATAAGATTTTCAGTGGCTAAATATTCAGAAGTAGCCCACCTCTCCTTCTTCCTCTCTTAGTCTGGAATCTCAGTTGAAACCTGTCCATCATTGGTGCACTTCCATTATTTAAAACACTGGTGCCAAAGCTTCCAAATCACAGCCATATGTAAGCCACCAACGTAGGACAAAGTGACAGACAAGTGTTGGTTTGGTTTGTGGTGATGGAAAATTGCCAAAGGATAGATACTGGTGATTGCTTCATAGAACTAATGTTATTGGTGTCACTAAATTGTATACATGAGTAACACTGAATTGGCAAAGAAAAAAAAAAAAAATTTCCAACAGTAAAAAGAAATAGATTTTTTAAAAAGGAAGTAAACAGTTCTTTAAAGAAAACAAGCACAAAAAAATGATGCTCAACAGGCTCGACTCTTAGGTCACAAGAACTAGGCAGTGCCCAGCTACTGATAGTGGTCATATTAGCAGATCCTGGATAGAGTGAAAGAAAACGTGGAACAAAAAACTCAAAATTATTTAATTAAAAAGAAAGACCAGTTTACAGGTCAGAAAGAGACTAGAAGAACTTGAGACTACAGTCCTCAACCACCCTTCAGGTCTGGAAAAGAACTCACCCTGGTGGCTCAATTTTCAGTAAAGCAGTAGATGGATTTATAGGGGATGGCAACAGCACTAATAAGGTAGGCTCACCAAGGAATGGTCAATCATTCAGAATTTAAAGGGCAACAAAAATTTTCCTAAGGATGAGGTTGAGAAGGGACAGGAAGGTGGGTGGAATGCAAATAGGAATGACAGGGAGGAAGCAAGATAGCTATTGTTCCATGGAGTGGAATGTAATCACCGAAAAGAAACAAAATGTATGATTTATTGAATGCAAAGCTGATAATCTTATCTGTAAACCTTCCCTCAATTCACAATAAAAAGTTAAAAATAAAATTTAATGTTCAACATCATTAGTTATTGTTATGTGCCACTGAGGTGGTTCCAACACACAGTGACCCTATACAGGGTTTCCAAGGAGCAATTGGTGGATATGAATAGCCAAACTTCAGGTTAGAAATCTGGTGCTTATCATACAGCACCACACCAGAACTACTCATTAGTAATTATTGTGTTGTTGTTGTTGTTAAGTACTGTTGAGTCGGTTCCGACCCTTAACGACCCTGTTTAGGGTTTCCGAGGAGCAGCTGGTGAGCTTAAACCACCAACCCTGCGATTCAAACTGACTTTGCGGTACAGCACATTAACCCATAGCACCACACCAGGTTAAGTGCAGTCAAATTAGTTCCAACAAATAGAGATCCTGTATAGGGTTTCCTAGGAGCGGCTGGTGAATTTGAACCCACCGATGTTATATTTCAACCTGACCATGAGGTCCAGTGCTTATCCTATAGCACATCATTAGTTATTATGGAAATGCAAATAAAGACAACAATGAGGTACCACTTCATACCTACTAGAATGACTACAAAAAAAAGGGCAATATCCAATGTTAGTAAGGATGTGGAAAAACTGGAGCTCTCATATGTTCATATGTTGCTAATGGGAATATGAAATGTTGCAGGCACTAAGGGGCAGCCATTTGGCAGTTGCTCAAAAATTTAAGCATGGAGTTACCATATGATCCAACAATTCTTCTCCTAGATATATAGCCAAGAGAACTGAGAACACATGCTCACACAAAAACTTGTATAGTAATGGTTATTACTATATTATTAACAATAGCTAAAAAGTGTAAACACTTAACATGCCCCTCGATAAATGGATAAGCAACCAAACTGGTATATCCATACAAACCCATTGTCGTCAAGTCAATTCCAACTCATAGTGACCCTACAGGACAAGAGAACTGTCCCACAGGGTTTCCATGCCTGTCTATTTTTACAGGAAAACACTGCCTCATCTTTCATCTATGGAGCAGTAGGTGGGTTTCCACTTCTGACCTTTCAGTTAGCAGTAAAGCACTTTAACAAATTTACCACCATGGTTCCTTACATCCATACAACTATCATTCTGCCACAAGAAGAAATAAGTACTGATAAATGCAACAAGAGATGAACCTTGGAAATATGCTAAGTGAAAGAAATCAGATACAAAAAAAATATATAAGCATTGAATGATTCCATATATGTAAAAAGTTCAGAAGAGAACATTTTTTTTCTTTTAATAACTTGTTTTATTTTTGTTGTTATTGAGAATACACACAGCAAAAACATACACCAATTCAAGTGACCACATATACAATTTAGTGACACTGATTATATTCTTGGAGTTGTGCATACCATTCTCACCTCCTTTTCTAAATTGTTCCTCTTCATTAACATAAACTCATTGCTTCCTAAGGTTTCTATCTAGGTTTTCAAGTTGCTGTTGTCAATTTCACCCATTACAGACAGATCTTGAAAGAGCACAATGTTCAAAGACGGTATTTTTTTATTAGTTAAGTTAAATAATTATTTGGCTTCAAGAAAACCTCAGGGTTTATTTTTGGGTTAAAGGTTATAGATTATCTCAAGGCAATTGTTTCAGGGGTTCATTTAGCTCTCATGGCTCCCGAAAGTCTGTATTCCATAGAAAGGAAGTTTTATGGGCACAAAAAGTATATTAGTGGTTGCTTTGAGTCTGGGGTAGAATGTGAGAGGTAAGGAAGACATAGATATTGAGTACTAGTGAATACATGATTTCTGTTAGGGGAAAAAAATGTTCTAAAATTAGACTGTGCTGATAGCTGCACAACCCTATGAATACACTAAACATCACTGAGTTCTATGCTTTAAAGGGGAAAAATTATATATATATATATTTTAAATTTTTATATCTTTAAAGTTGTATGCTTTAAAGGGTGAATTATATCTCTATAAAGCATATTTAAAATATAAAAAGAAATCCAAAGAACCTTCAGTTTTCTAGTTCAGTCTTTCCTAAACCAAACTATACAGCCCAGGTAAAAAATTCAATTTTCTACTACAGATTATAAACAGTTAATACCTTTGGGTCCTCATAGTTGCAGGCCCTCAAATAATTATTAAATAATTAATGATGATTTTGTTAATGACACTGTTTGTCAGTTCAGCATGGATAGGCTGGATGGAATGGATAGGGGAGTCCAGCCATAGAAAAAAATAGAAGCGATTTTTTGAGACTGACATAAAATATTGTTTTTATAACTAATGTAGTCGAGTTGGTTAAGAGCTACATATAAATTGGAGTCTTGGTGAGGCGCAACAGGACAAGCACTGGACTGCTACATGGTTGGTAGTTCAAACCCACCAGCCAATCCTTGGAGACTCTATACCTGACAGCATTTAACAACAAGCAAATTATATCCTTCAAAATACTGTCCTCTACTTATTGGGAGGGTTGGAAATGTAAAGGCAGACATTTTATAGCAAGGAAGGGAGTGATTAACTTTGCAGTCTAGGAGCAGAGGTCCCTAGGACCATCAATGGAGAAGAGCCGAGAGTGGGACCCTACCCAGAGAAGCAGTGATGCCTGAGATGGAGACAGAGATGATGACGTGGAGCGATGGAGCAGCTGGGGACTTTAGATCCAGAGAGGGAGAGTGACTGTGTGCCGAAGACTGGGGGTGGGTGGGTAGTGTAGGGGACAGGCTTGCAGAGTATACCCTTTGGTTGGTTGATGATGCATGGAGGGGACTATAACCATGGCAATGAAACAATTTACGATAGAATGAATGTAAAACTAATGTTCTCCCATGTAAACTATCATATAATTCACAATAAAAAAAACAATGTTAAAACAAACAAACAAAAAAAAAGATTTATAGCCTCGGAAACCCTGTGCTGGGTCACTATAAGTCAGAACAGACTCCATGGTACACCACTACCACCATCCTTATAGAAAATATTTTTGTTTCTGTATGCTTCCATTTGTAGCAGTGAATTGTCTTTGGGTCACTGAGTATGCTCAGAATATTATATCTCCTTAAAGGCACTAAAAGTGCTGAATAAGCACTTAGAATCTTGGTTGAGATAATAACTTAATAGTAGCAAACACTTATTGAGCACTTACCTTACGGTAAGTAATGTACTAAGTGCTTTATTTTTTGTGCATTGTTTCATGTAGTCTTAAAATAATCCATTTATATATTAAAAAAATAAACCTCAAGTTAAAGAAAAAAACAAAAAAATAAACACTGTCCTCTACCAGTCAAGCCATAACAAATTCCCTATATTGTATCAATAAGGTAACTTAGTACAGATAATTTGGTTAATGACTAAAAACAAATCTTAATGTCAGATACCATAAACTTGAATCCAAACAGTATTAAGACAAAGGACAGTCATAAAGACAAATTGTATACTAAATACCAAAATAGCAGCAGTCAGAAAGCTGAAATCATGATAGAAATGAATTAGTAGCAGTAGCAGAAACTAGTTTACCTCTCCCACCCGTGATCCCTAAGCAAGTGGACTAAGAGAAAATAGAAAACTTTTATAAAACTGTAATTAAATAATACATAGCTGATCAATATATTTTAATCTGCCTTTTTTTAAACACCCACAGAATGATCATGAAAGCTGACAAAATAAAGTCATAAAGGAAACTTGAGAGAATAACAAAAAGTAAAAATAATAACAATGCCAACTCACTGCAATTAAAATAAGATTAACAAATGTCTGAAAACTGCAAAAATCTCTCAAGCTCAGATAACAAAGGAAACACAAGATAATTGTGTAATTTCTAAAACATAAAAACAAAATCACGTCAAAAGTAAGAGACATTGCTAAAGCTATGCTCAAACGAGGAACCAAGTAATAAATAAATAAAGATAACAGCCAAAAATAATGAGTAATAGTGAAATAGTAGCAAAATCAATCCAAAAGATTTTTTTGGTTAGAAAAAAATCAACCAGACAAACTACTAGCTAACATAATCAAGAGGGAGAAAAAGAAAGGCAGAAGTAATAAAAGAGCACTGTTTATAGTGGCAAAAGATTAGCATGTCTGAAATGGTTAAATACAGTATACTCACAAAAGGAAACACTGAAGCTTTAAAAGAAAGAACAAAGGAAGTCTTTATGTACTTATCTTATGAAAAGATCTCCAAGATTTAATATTAAGTGAAAAAAATGAAGTTCCAAATTAATGCATATAAGATGTTCTTTGTGTAAAAGAGAAAATATAAACTATAATAACAAGACAGTGATTTCCTGTTTGGCGCAGTAGGAACTAGGTAGATAGGAGACAAAGATTGGAAAGGTACTTTTTAGCCATGTGAATATATTCCCTACTTTTAAAAAATAAATTATATAATCAAATTATTTTCAAGTATGTACTGTGTGCCAAATACATTTGTTACTGTTGTTACGTGTCGTCGAGTCAGTTCCAACCCACAGAAACCCTGTGTAGGGTTTCCAAGGAGCAGCTGGTGAGCTTGAACCGCCAACCTTGCAGTTCAAATCGACTTTACAGTCCAGCATGTTAACCCACAACACCAAGAGATGTACAAAATGAGTATGTATAGTCCTCCTCAAATATCTTTTAGTGTTTCTAGTTTGATAGGAATATAGCTGGAATCCTGGTGTGGCACCATAGGATAAGCACTGGACTACAAGGTCAGTTTGAACCACAAAGTTGGCAGTTCAAACTCACCAACCACTCCTCGTAAACCCCATACAGGGTATCTATGAGTCAGAAGAGACTCGACATCAAATAGCAAAAACAACAGGGGCATAGCTTGATTAGGAATATACTCCTTTCTCAAGGAGCTTATAGCTTTTCAAGTTTGATAGGGACAAAGGGATATAGTTTAGTAGGAATACAGCAAACCAACAAATGGAATCTAAAGTAAGTAATTCTTCACATAAAGATTACGTCCCATGTGCTATAAAAAAAAAAAAATCTTTGTTTATATAAGAGAAATATAAAGTTTATCAGAGAAGATAGCTCTTGGCTTAAGACTTAAAGGGTAAATCAGAGATTTGGGGTGGAAAAATAAAAGATATCTCAAGCAAAGTACAAAGAAGAGGCAAAAGCACAGAAGCAAAGAGAACATAGGGTATTCAAGAAATCACTACAGCTCAGGATTTTCAAGAGGAAGAACGGACAGTGTTGAGGCTGAAAAAGTTGAAAACTGGCTAAAATAAGAAAGAGCAATGGATACCATCTTATATAATTCTATCAGGCACTGAGTCTGAATATAAGGACCAACTCTGTCTTATCTGTTGTTATTGTTATGTGCCATCGAGTTGGTACCAACCCATAGCAATGTTATGCACAGCAGAATGAAACACTGCCCAATCCTGGGCCAACCTCACTACTGTTGCCACGCTTGAGTCCATCAATGCTGCCCCTTGGCCAAACCATCTCGTGGGGTCTTCCTCTTTTTCTGTCTTATCTACCACTTATCAAAATAAATGGTACACAGTGGGCCCTTAATGATTTTTATTTAATGAATGAATAAATTTTAAAATATAACTAAATTTTTCCTGATGATCTAAATTGTATTTATACAATATAATTTATCTAGAGCCTTATGGCTCTAGAGTGCATTTTAAGTACTAATTTCTTTTTTAAAATACTTTTCCTTCCTCTCAAATCACAAATTGTCTTTCAAGTCTATCTTTCTAGCAGATTCCAAAAGTTTTAATTTGCAGCTTTTCATCTGCTGATTTAAACAAATAAACTTAGCTATAAAGAATAAGACTGGCTTATGTTCAAATAATAGTAGATAGTTTTTGAGGGTTTTTTTAGGATGAATGTGAAACAGGGTAGAAGTGGGACACAAGGGAGGGAAGATGCTCTATCATTAGTAAATTATTTAAATGTCACTGCATGGTTCTTTGGCTAACCAAGCCTTTTATTTTTGCTAGCTTTGGAACATTCATGTTATAAATGTGTGAATAAAAATAAGTCTAGATAACTGTTACTATTAGTTTCTTCATTAAAATAAGCAGTTTAAGAAAAAGTATCAAAGCAAACATTATATTGCATAAAGTACAAAAAAGAATCACTTGAAAAAAATCAGTCCAGGGTACTAAAGGAAAGAAAATTGCATTTGCATCAATTTAAGGTATACATGTTTTCCCCCATCTTCACATATATGTAAATGGATCTCATAGCTAAAATTTTTTCATTCATAAGACTGATCATTAGGCTTTTAAGCACCAGCTACATGGGATCATACTGGCAACAGCAATTTAAAAGATTCAATAGGAGCAACTCAAAAAAGGAGGGTGGGTAAGAAAGGTTCCATTGCTTGTAGAGTGTAATCAATGCCAATGAATTGTACATGGAGAAACTAATGAATCGGTGTATGCTTTGCTATGTATATTCTTAACAACAAAAAATAAAATATAAAGAAAGATACGGTAATGTTTTCTTAGTTGTACAACAAAGTAAGTGTCACTCATAACTGATGGCACTTTAGATTTGATGAAATACAATATATAAGTCTATGTTAAACATATTCATCCATGTGTCATATTTCTCACCTAGACATTCCCTCTCATCCCACTAAAATGAACAAAAACAAATGTTCATATTAATGTTGTGATAGATATAAAAATTAATGTAAGATTTCACTGAGAAATCTTAGCATTACTAAGATACTATTTAGCTTCAGGAATGGAGTCCTGGTGTGGCTCTGTAGGATAAATACTGAACTGCTAACCACAAGGTTTGTGGTGTAAAACCACCAACCACTCCTTGAAAACCCTATATAAGGTCACTCTGAGAAGGAGCTCTGGTAGCGTAGTGGTTACGAATCGGGCTGCGAACTTTAAGGTCAGCGGTTCAAAACTACCAGCTGCTCCGCAGGAGAAAGATGAGGCTTTCTACTCCCGTAAAGATTTACACCCTCGGAAACCCTATACAGGGTCGCTATGGGTTGGAACCG
>NW_006408744.1:1662669-1667224 GCF_000296735.1 Chrysochloris asiatica | reverse complement strand
GGAGAAAGATGAGGCTTTCTACTCCCGTAAAGATTTACACCCTCGGAAACCCTATACAGGGTCGCTATGGGTTGGAACCGACTCGATGGCACATAACAACAACAACAACTGAGTCAGAACCAACCAATTATCAGTTTACTTTTGATGAAAAAATTAATAAAATAGAACGTCACTTAATATGAATCAAATAAAAGTTCTGCTGAAGGAACATTCAGTTATATCTCTCAAAAGCCTCACCTTTTAGGCAAAGTATCTCTCTTAGCTAGATTATATATAATAACCATAACAGTTAATAACAAATTATAATTATTCATTGAATAAACAGAAAATTTTCTATGCTAATATCTTGGATGTCCTTCAGATTCCTAAAGTCAACAATCTGAATGATCCTGAAAAACGCAGGTAAAGGTATATTAATATAGTGTAATAAAGAGTATTAGAATTCTCTGAAAGATGAAAATGAGTAAGATTCTTGAATTATCAGCAACATAATCATAACTGTGACTTCCAATTCTATCCAATGAATCTCTACACAGGCTTAGCTTTACCAAAGCCAAAACTAGTACTCAATCCCACTGTCAAGTCGATGCCAACTAATAGTAATTGTATAGAACAAAGCAGAACTACTTCCATAGGGTTCCCAAGGCTTTAAAAATCTTTCTTCCGCAAAGTGGCTGAAGGGTTCAGATGGCCGAGCTCTCGGTTAGCAGCCTAGTTTGAACCACTGTGCCACCAGGGCTCCATATCTTAGCTCTAAATTATTCAAATTACCCACATAATTTGAAATTTTTCACTTAAACACAATTGCAACAACTAGATATGGTACTATTGATTAGTTTAACTTCTACACAAAACAAAAACACTCCCAAAAACTTAAATACAATTTATTACATTTTATCCATAGAGGTAAAAAGGTAAACCAGTTGCTTCTAACAATTATTAAGTTATTATTGTGATTATATAATTCTCTTCAAATAACAGGTAAGCGTCAGAAGAAAATGGTCCATTAGTTTATAACAACAACAACAAAAAAAAAAAACAATGAAAACCAAGTTTTTAGAAAATATGCTAATAGTAGAATGGATAATTATTGACTAAATAAATCAAAAGACAATTACTATTTAAAGAAATAATTAAATGAGAACTTTGATTTTACAACCATCACTGCTCAGGGAAAAAATAAACCAATTACTCTTTTTTAAAAATACCTACCTTTGTCTAGGAACTATGAAGAGTGCTCGTACCAACTTCTTCCTATTTGCTTTTGTATTCATGTTCATGCAAAAATCCATGGCTGCCTGTAGGAGAAAAAGCAAACTTTTTTCTTAAAAACAAAACTCAACTTAACTCCTGAAAACAGTAACTATGCCTACTATGGTGAATTTCTCCTTGTTCTTAAACACCTCAAAATGGTTATAAGACCCCACAATCATAAACATGACAAACTAAAAGATGACAAAGTTTAAAGTCCTCTCCCTTTATAGAACTAAAAATATATGCTTCATAAAACTTTTTACTTGCCAACAAAGCACTGGGAATAGAATTTCAAGTGGGTAAAGGCTTAGCATGGGATGACTGGTAAATAACCATATTAAAAATGTAACCAACGCATTTGGTCTCATTAAAGTCTAGTAAATCAACAGTAACACTAGACAGGTTTTCTGGCAAAGAACAAAGTTGTAAGAATATTTACTACTTGTTGTTGTTAAGTGCCGTCGAGTTGACTCTGACCCATAGCGACCCTGTATAGGGTTTTCTAAGGAGCAGTTGGTGAGCTTGAACCACCAACCTTGCAGTTCAAACAACTTTGCAGTCTGACTCATTAGTCCACAATGCCATACCAAGACACCACTTACTACTTACCAACATTTAAAATAACTATTAACATTCAAATATAATTATGAACGTTAGTAAAGATAATCAAAAAGAATAAAGATTAATTAGGCACGAGACCTACAGAGCTGTAGGATAAGCACTGGACCTCAAGGTCAGTTTGAACGGCAAGGTTAACGGTTCAAACACACCAGTTGTTCCTCAGAAACCCTATATGGTGTCGTTATGAGTTGGAACTGAGAGTTGGAATTGACTGTACAGCACTAACAACAAGAGGCATGAAAAAGAGGCAAAGATCATTCGGAGGGACCTGTAAGAGTAAGATAAACTGACTATAGTGGCTTAGAGCCAACGATCAACTTTGCTAAAACTCAAACTAGAGAAACCAACCCCATCATAACATTAAAATTACTATAATTATCATTTAGTATAGCAATGCATTTTTCTAGATCTTAAGAAAAAACATGCCAAATACTTCATCGATATGTCTTGTATCTGGAGTCCTGGTGTGTCACTGTGGGTTAATGCGCCAGACTGCAAAGCCTTTTGAACTGCAAGGTCAGCGGTTCAAGCTCACAAGCTGCTCCTTGGAACCCCTATACAGGGTCGCTATGGGTCGGAATCAACTCAACAGCACTTGACAACTTGACAACAATGTCTAGTATCTAGTGTAAATATTAAAAATACAGGCATATTATTCCAAAAGTATGTAAAAAACTTTTGGTGTATTTAGTTTAAGAAAATTACAAGTTTAAGCTATACTGTAAAAGTGAGTAATTAACAGATAACATTTTAAGTATCTCAAATATTTTCTTTCCACAGGTTCACATGATTAGTTTTCATGGTTGTTTTTTGAAAATTTGTTTCAACTAAATGAAAGATAAGAACTCAAAAGTCATTTTTTATTTTCTTAAGTAAATAAATGACTGGCACAGTGGTGGGCAGTTCAAACCACCAGCTACTCCATGGGAGAAAGATTTGGCAGTCTGCTTCTGTAAAATTACAACCTTGGAAACCTGATAGAGCAGTTCTATTCTGTCCTATAGAGTTCCTATGAGATGGAATCAACTGGAAGGCTGTGAACTTTTATTTTTTCTGGGTTAAAAAAAAAAAATTTCAAGTGACTGAAATGGCAAATGGTCCCTGCTAAGAGAATGACAGACCACATGTGAGCCAAATGACATGCACTACAAAGCATTTGAAACCAATAGACTAGAGTTGCCCCTAATTCAAAAGGGACAGTGGAGCAGTCAGGACAAGATGGTGTGGTAAGCAGACACACTGAGCAGGACACCTCCAATAAGACATGCAAAAACAAGTGAAATAGATACAGAAGATGTTCCTCAAACACGGAGCTTCAGGAGATAGGACAGAGAGGTGGACTGAGTTCTTGAGCCTTTGCAAGCTACTGCAGATACAGCAGTCTGCAGGTACAGGGCCAGGCCACAAGTGAGAGACAAGTGGGATCCAGTCTTCCCTAGTTCTCTTGCCCTCCTAGTAGCTTGGCATGGCCAGTCCTGGCATCACCAACACAGCGGCCAGTAGGACCCCCTCCTATGTAGCTTCTGCCTGGGGTCCTTCTGGAGGTACATGAATCTACCCTGAACTATGCTACAAACAATGAATTGAGAACTTCCTTCCAGTCTTTATCACATGTAAATGCTGAGTACTGAGAACACACAAACCTATAACCATTAATTAAATATGACACTACAATGTCTTGGAGAGAATAAACAATTTCAGCTTAAACAAAGAAATAAATAAGACACAGTGCCTCAAACAACTGACCAAAATATAGTCAGAAAATGTATACCAGAAATAGACTCAGAACTACCTGAAAAGGAATTTAAAATAATGTCGTTCAGGTACCTTTAACAAATTAAGAGAAAGACCGACAAATGCAAGGAAGAATTCAGGAAAATAATATAAAAACAAACTGACAAAATAAATGAAAAAATTGGAAACCATACAAAAACAGAGACTAAAAAGCTAGAAGATTAATACTAAGACTTTAGAAATAGATAATACATTGAAAGGGAAAAGTAGAATTGAATCAATGGAAGACCAAACTAGTAAGCTTCACCTTCGAGAGAAACAATCAGAAAAAAAGAATTTAAAAATCCAAAGAAAGCCTAAGATTTATGTGGAACACTATTCAAGAGGAACACTTACATGTGGTTGGAATTCCAGAATTGGAAGAGACAAAACCAGAGAGAAAACTGTCCAAGAATTGCTGGAAGACAACATTCCTAACTTCATGAATGACAGGAAGAAAGCCATTCAAGAAGTTAAGTGACTCCCAAACAGTGCAGACCCCAAAAGAAAACCACCAAGACTTATTATAATCAAACTTTTCAAAACCAAAGATAAGGAAAAACTCCTGAGAGCAGCTCAGAAAACCCAAAAAGCTACCTACAAAGGAGATCTATTAAGACCAAGTTCTGAGTTCTCAGCAGAAATCATTCAGGCAAGAACACAATGAGATGACAAATATGAAACTGCAAGAAAAAAAACTGCCATACCAAGAATCCTATATCAGCAAAATTGTCCATCAAATATGACAGCAAAATTAGGACATTTCGAGATAAAAAGAAATTAAAAGAATTTGCAAAACCCAGACCAACCTTATAAAAACTACTAAAGGGCATTCTTTGGACGGAGAACCAACAACAGCAGACAACAACCTGAGACTAACATACATATAAAAAAAAAAAATCACCCA
>NW_006408744.1:1660735-1662569 GCF_000296735.1 Chrysochloris asiatica | reverse complement strand
TTAATATAGTGACAGAATTTCCAAAGGGAAAATCAAGTATATTTCAAGATAAAAATCAAATTAGCTTAATTGTAACCCTAAAACCAAACCAATTCTTACTCTTAGCCCTAGCCCAACCCCTACGCCTAACACTAACCCTAGTCCTAACCATAACTCTAACACTAAATGAAGTCTTAGGCCTTACACCTAGATCTAAGTCATAGGCCTAACTTTAACTCCTCACTCCTACTCATCCCCCAAAACAGAAACTTTTTTTTTTTTTTTAAAGTGACTGTGCATAGTTTTCAATCAGCTGACTTCTAAACAAAAATGTACAACACAACAGCTAAGGGCCATACTGAAAATTTTAGGATGAAAATTGTTGTTGTTAAGTGCCGTCGAGTCGGTTCTGACCCATAGCAACCCTGTATAGGGTTTCCAAGGAGTGACTGGTGAGTTTGAACCACCGAGCTTGCAGTTCAAATGGGTTTGCAGTCTGGCGTATTAAGTCACAGCGCCACAGTTGCACTGAATAAACTTTACGTTTCTCTTGAAAAGATCTAACTCATTTCCTCATATTTATTACTTGTTGTTGCTGAGTGCCATCAAGTAGATCCCGACCCATAGCAACCCTGTATAGGGTTTCCAAGGAGTGACTGGTGAGCTTGAACCACTCACCTTGTGATTCAAATGACACTGCAGTACAGCGCATTAACCCACAGCACCGTACCAGGACTCCACTGATTGCTTAGAAATATTCAAATTAGGCCCTAGTCAAAATTATCTGCCTTTGCAGCGAATAAGTAGAAAGAAAGAAACATTATGTCAGTCTATGAATTCAAAGCTGGTCACTTATAATAAAGGATATACAGTAATTTCATACAGACTATCTCCACACGTGTCATTTTATTTCTAAAAGTTTAATACCTACTAGAATACAATGTGGATTAAAGACCTAAATGTAAAACCTAGAACTAAAAGATCACCAGTGAAAAAATCCAGATTAGATTTAGGAGCTCTGATACATGGCATAAATACAAACATAACTGAAAACACACTAACAACAGAAGACAAAACATTGATGACTGGGACCATCCTAAAAGTTCAATACTTATTTCTTTGGTCTATTGGAGGAAAATAACTAATAATTAAAGAGACCACAAAGAATCTTCATAGCAGTAACAAAGCTTAGGTTTACTGGTCAGACAGAGACTGGCAGAACTCTGAGACTATGGCCTTTAGACACCCTTCAGGCTGGGAGCTGACCTTATTCCCATGGTTCATCTTTGAGTGAAACAGGCCTATTTGGTGAACAATAACACTAGAGAAGTATGCACTCCTTAGAAAAATCAACCACATTAGATCAAAAGGGCAGCATTAGCTCAGAAGGCAGAAAGCAATACAAAAGAAGAATGAAAAGAAACAGTAAAAAAAAGGAAGGAAGTGGGTAAAATGTATTGTGGAAATTATAATCAATGCCATTAATCAAAAGGAGTCCTGGTGTGGCGCTCTGGATTAATGCACCAGACTGCAAAGCTGTTTGAACTGCAAGGTCGGCGAATCAAGCTTACCAGCTGCTCCTTGGAAACCCTATATAGGGTCGCTATGAGTCGAAACTGACTCAAAGGCACTTAACAACAACAACAACATGAATTAAAAATGCATAAAAAATGCTCATGGATCCATTTCGCTCTGTAAGCTTCAAATTAAATCACAATAACAAGTTTGAAAAAAAATTTAGTAAAAATAGCATTATTTCAAAAAACAGCTTTATTATCAACTTAGAGCAGGTGGTGGTCTGGCAACGTCTTGCGTGTGGGGTCCCCACCCGGTCTCCTCCCTCCCTGCCTTCTTC
>NW_006408744.1:1612759-1659969 GCF_000296735.1 Chrysochloris asiatica | reverse complement strand
CAGTGGTTAGGATTTTTGTTTTCTTTACATTGAGATGTAATCCATACCAAAGGCTGGGTCGCTATAAGTTAGATCTGACTCAACAACAATAAACATAAATTCATGACCACTAAAAAAAAAAAACAGCTTTATTTTCAAGCATATCTATGCCTTCAATTTGTTGTAATGCATTGTTTTGAATGAAGTATATAAACAAAATCCAGCTTCAGATGTGTATATAGTTGGAAAAGGAGGTGTACTTTAACATAGTTTGACCATTTGGAAAATACTGGATAGCCAAGTTATGCAGACCTTCCAAGTCACCAATTTCATTAGAAATGTCTCACAAACAAAATCTCTTTGGAAAAGTACTAGAAACCAGTCAAACTTAACAGATGAAGAATGCTAAGTTTTCCAAAGTTCACATTTCTGTTGAAAACTCAAATTTGATCCGTGGCAATGCATACTTTCAGTTGTTTTCCTTGAAGTGAGAAGGCTCACTGTATTCATATTAGAAAAATGCCTATTGAATACCCAAGTTTGAAAACTCACAATTTGTCCATCAGTTCTACCAATTAAAAATTATATTCTATGAAAAAAGCACAAAGTTCAGAACCCAACTCAAACAAGACAACCTTGAGACAGCAGATGTGCTTTATGTTTACTTCCTACTTTATTAAAGACTAGTAACAAAATATTCATTTTCATTGATTCATCAAGGAGATTCTTAAGTGACACAGGCTTTTTAAAATTTGCTTTAACTGCAAATGTATGGTAGTGAAAAATACAAAGATTACTATGATAATTTAAGGAGCTCTGGTAGCGTAGTGGTTACAAATCGGGCTGCTAGCCTCAAGGTCAGCAGTTCGAAACTACCAGCTGTTCCGCAGGAGAAAGATGAGGCTCTCTGCTCCCGTAAAGATTTACAGCCTCGGAAAACCTGTGCAGGATCGCTGTGAGTCAGAACCAACTCCACGGCACATAACAACAAAAACTATAATAGTTTGGTATCAATGCCTTGATTCACGCTAAAATGCCAGCAGCTTTAGAAATATCACTTTTTAAAATCTCAGTATCAGAGGAAAAGGTAAAAAACATTGTTAAGTATTATTATGAAAAGATTTTATACCCAAAAGACTGCCACCAAAGATCCACAGACCACACTTTTGAGAATCTACTTTTTTTTTTTTTTTGCAAACTGTAGAGTATTTATGTGAAAGGTAAAGCTGTCAAGCCGAGAGGATTTTAGAGGAAGCTCTCCTCCCCAAAGGAGCACCTATAAATTAGCTCCAATATTATCTCTGTTTATATTGGATTCCCTTTAAGATACCACTTGAATAAGCAACTCATTTTATAGGGGAAAAAATCTGAACCACCGGCATTCTTATTAAAGAAATTCTTACACATACATGCTTGAGTAAAATTGCAGAAATAATCATACCTTGTCTATCAGATCTCGATTGACACAGTTGGGTAACTGTTGGAGAAAAGCATCTACTATGAGCTTGAGATGAGATCCAGTGCTGGCTTCTTCATCCTCTTGTTCTAATACAAAATTGTTTAAATATGAGTTAAAAAATACAAAGAAAACATGTAGGAATAAAAACATCCAACTATATCTGTTCAACATACAGACTGAGTAAGTATGGTAAAATACAACCCTGGCACCGTTCCTAATTTTAACCCATTCGGTGTTTCCTAGTTCTGTTCCTACAACTGCCTCTTGTCTATATGTACAGGTTTCTCATGAGCACAATTAAGAGTTCCAGAACACTCATTCTGCACATGTTGTCCATAGTTTGTCATGAACCACACAATCAAAAGCCTTTGCACAGTCAATAAGGCACAGGTAAACATCTTTCAGGTATTCTCTGTTTTCAGCCAAGATCCATCTGACATCAGCAATGATATCCCTCATTCTATGTCATCTTCTGAATCTGGTTTGGTCCACTGTAAGTCCTCTGTCATTGTATGGCTGCAGCCATTTTTGTATTATCTTTTGAAAATTTTACTCGCAGGCAGTATTTTCCAATGATTTCTGCATTCCATGGGGTCACCTCTCTTTGTAATGGGCATAAATATGGATTTCTTCCAGTCAGTTGGCCAGGTTGTCTTCCAAATTTCTTAGTACAGATGAGTGAGTGCCTCCAGTGCCACATCAGTTTGATGAAAGACATCAATTTGTAGTCCATCAATTCCTGGAACCTTATCTCTGTAATGCCTTCAATGCATCTAAGACTTCTTCTTCAGTATCACTGGCTCTTGATCATGTTATCTCTTGAAATGGTTGAACACTGACCATTTCTTTTTGGTACAGTGACTCTGTGTATTCCTTCCATCTTCTCGGGATGCTTTCTGCATCATTTAATAATTTGCCCAGAGAATCCTTCAATAACAAAAGTTGAGGCTTGAATTTTTTCTTCAGTTCCCTCAGCTAGAGAAATGCTGACCATGTTCTTCCCTTTTGATTTTCTAAATCCAAGTCTTTGCACATTTCATTATCACATCTGACTTTTTCTTCTCAAGCTGACCTTTGAAATTTTCTGCTCAGTTCTTATACCTCCTCATTTCTTCCATTTACTTTGGCATCTCTACACTCAACAGCAAGTTTCAGAGTCTCTTCTGACATCCATTGTGGTCTTTTCCTTCTTTCTTCTCTTAATGACCTTTTGCTTTCTTCCTTTATGGTATTCTTGATGTCATCCCACACCTCTTCTGGTCTTCTGTCTTTAGTGTCTGATGCATCAAATCTCTTCTTTAGAGTCTCTAAATTCAAGTGGTATATGTTTAAAGTCATAGTCTGATTCTTGTGGACTTGTTTTTATTTTCTTCAGCCTTAGCCTGAATTTGCAGATGGGCAACTGATGGTATGTTCCACAGTCTAAACCTGGCCGTGTTTTGGCTGATAATATAGAGAACTTTTCTACCTTCTCTTTCCACAGATGTAGTTAATTTGATTTCTGTGTATTCCACTTGGTAAGGTCCATGTACATAGCTGTCTTTTATGTTGTTTTAAAAATGTATTTGCACAAAGAGATGGAAAAAGCAATAACAAACTTTACATGGAAAGGAAAGAGACCCAGGACAAGCAGAACACTGCTTAAGAACAAGAAGAAGGTTGGAGGCCTGTCACTCCCCGACTTTAAAATATACTACATGGCGACAGTGGTCAAAACAGCTTGGTACTGGTACAACGAAAGGCACATAGATCAATGGAACAGAATCGAGAATCCAGAAATTAAAGCATCTACGTACAGCTAATTGATCTTCGACAAAACACCAATATATGTCCCATGGGGAGGGGATAGTCTCTTCAACAGATGGTGTTGGCAGAATTGGAAAATGATATGCAAAAGTCTGAAACAAGACCTTCACCTCACACCATATACAAAAACCAACTCAACACGGATCAAGGACCTAAAAGTGAATCCCAGAATTATGAAGGTCATCAATGAAAAATTCGGGACAAATGTGAACGCACTAATGATGGGAATACATGGACTACAAAATATTTTGGAAACCACACAAACAAAAATAGACAAAATAGATGAGTGGGACATACTAAAAATTAAAAACTTATGCACATCAAAATATTTCACCAGAAGAGTAAAAAGGGAACCTACAGAATGGGAAAAAATCTTTTGCAATTGCATATCAGACAAGGGACTCATTTCTAGAATATACAGGAAACTGCAACACCTCTACAAGAAAAAGACAAATAACCCAATTAAAAAGTGGGCACAGGATATGAACAGACACTTCACTAAGGAAGGGCAGCCAACAAACATATGAAGAAATGCTCACGATCACTAGCCATTAGAGAGATGCAAATCAAAACAACAATGAGATATCATCTCACACCAAAGTTGACGGTTCAAGCTCACCAGCTGCTCCTCGGAAACCCTATACAAGGTCGCTATGGGTTGGAATAGACTCGACGGCAATTAACAACAACAACAATGCCTAGGATTATACATTCCATTTCATTTTTCAGTTTCCAATATTCCTAGATTCAGTAGGTAAATTCATCAGACAGAAATGGTTAGTTATTAATAGGGGCAACCGGAGGGAAGAATGGGGAGTTATTTCTTAATGAAAAGGTTACCCAACATGGTTAATGTCATTAGTGTCACTGACTTATATACTTAAAAATTATTAAGTGCCATCAGAACTCCTTTAAAATTATTACAGTGAAAAATTTTGTTATATTAGCATTTTAAAAATTTTTTAATGAAATTTAGATTTAATCCATCACTTACCATTTATTTGGAGAACAGATAACGTATAGCTATTTTCTTGCTCATGAAAAACTAAGTTTATTTTTAAGTATTACTCTTGAAAGTTTGGGAATTTAAGTGCTTCATGTTTTAGATACCAATTATAAAAAGACAAACTTTTTACATTAGACACAAAAATTTAACATAAAGTGTTTGGAGATCTACAGTAAATCTGTATTTTTATCTGTCCTGCATCCCGTCCCTACATTCTTCATTTAACTTTTCCTCTGAATGTCACATTTCCTTTGAAGGACTATGCCTCCTCCATTGCTAGGGCTCTGACAGCAGGTCGAACAGAACTTTGGCGGCAGAAACAGCATGCAACTAACAGCCAAAAGGTTGGAAGTTTAAACCTACAAAGAGGCACCTCAAAAGACACAGGAGGGGTGATCTGCTTCCAAAAGGTCACAGCTTTGAAAACCCTACAGAGCACAGTTCACTCTGACACACATGGGGTCACCCTAAGTCAGAATCAACTCAACTCAATGGCAAAGAAAAGCAACAAGGATCCTAAAAAACAGACACAATTTCTAATCTTTTCTGATGGGGATGTTAACCATTTGTTGTTGTTATGTGCCTTCAAGTCAGTTCTGACTCTTAACGACCCTGTATAGGATTTCTGAGAAATAGCTGGTGGGTTTGAATTACCGACCTTGTGCTTACCAGTTAAGTGCTAATCCTACAGGGTCACACCATAGGTGCTGCCAATCAAAACATGTTAAGTGCGGTGAAGTTGGTTTCGACTCATAACAACTCTGTACAGAGTTTCCAAACGAGGACTCCAAACTATAACATTCTTCAACTTGGCCACATGTTTAAGCATGACACAGGACTACCCAGAGTATTTCTGTGATATTTAAATACAGACAGTAGGAGAAAGACTCTTTTTCCCTTCGATGTCACTAGCCACTATGACAGAATCCTGGGGCAGTTTCCAGTCATGCCCACCCTCCCTTCATAGCACGAAGGGAGAGAATCTACAGTAGAAAACAATGATGCCAACAAAGAGAAAATCAATATTGACAAAGGTCAGGAAGGCGTAAAGAAATTAGTTATCACATACAACAGATCTGATGGAATCATGAAGAGTCCATAAAGTCAGAACATCGGTCCCTCAGTTACATAAATCAGAAGACTTTATGTTATGCTTAAGATAGTATACACTGAACTTTAACCACCTACAATTAAGAGTTCAATGAAATAAATAAACGTAATAAGAAATATTGAGTAAATAATTAACAGTATAATATTATTACTAAATGCAAAACATTATTATAATAAAATTACCTCAGATGAATTAATATTTCTATCTTTCTAACTCTTCCTAACCATTTAAGAATACCTTCTGAATACAAACACATTAAGTTACTAAAAAATATATTTGAGAATAAAAATAAATTCAGAACAATGCTAGAAAAGTCAGAAAAATATAATAAATATTATTGAAAATTAACATGATATGCAGAATATAGATGACCAATAATGCTTGTAGTCATACAACATTGAGTATGTAGTATTTCTGTTCTAAAACAAATGCCAAAAGAGCAGTAGCCTGGAAACAATAAAAATGTAGAGAATTAAAGAGAAAGGCAAGAGCTTTGTATATAAAAACTAACAAAAAGTAAAAATGTCTGGCAAAATAGTACCTTACCCTGTTCATCAAGAAGTTTCTTTGTAAGATCTTCAGCTTCATCTCCACCCTCTAACTCCAAGGTGTCATCATTAATTTCTAGATTTTCCAACTCAAGTTCTAAATCATCAGGACTTGATACTTCCTTATTATCCTTACATTCCTTTGCCTCTGTTAAAAAACGAAAACATGTATCTTTGAATTAAAAGTCATATTGAAATCCTGCTGCAAAACAGAGAAGGATTCAGAAAACCTGCTTCACTTATATTTGAACCTACAAAGTACCATATGTTGTTGTTATTGCTAAGCACCACTGAGTTGGTTCTGACCCATAGCTACCCTATATACGGTTTCTGAGCAGAAGCTGGTGAACTTGAACCATCAAATTTGCAGTACAAACTGATCTTGCCCACTAGTCCACACCACCACATCAGGACTCCTCCGAGAAAATCCCATGGGGCAATTCTACTCTGTCACATGGGGTCAAGAACTTGTTGAAGTCCCTTTGTACTAACATTTAAAAGGACAAATAGGAAGGTGAAAGTTCAAGATAAGAAAGAAAAATCTTTAGTATAATGCCATGGAAACCAAGAGAAGGAAATGCTAGATGGAAGTAGTAAACTGTGTGGAATGATGATGAGAGATCAAATAAGACAAAGAAAGGAAACTGTCAACCACATAGTAACAAGAAAGTGACTGGTGATCTTTGCAAAAACAGGGATGGGGTTGGAGCCAAATTGGAGTGGACTAAAGAGTGAGGAGGTTAAGAAAGTAGAAAATACATGGGAAGTGAATTATTTCAAGAAGACTACTTAAAAAGGAAAAAGGACAGCAGTTGGGAAGGGATAAGAAAGCCCAGGAGTTTCAAGTTTTAACTAACAAGCTGTTTTGACCTGTTTTCCCCCCTCCTTCCTTTTCTCCTTTCTTCCTTCCTCCCTTTGTCTTTCTTTCTACATGAAAACATATTTGAATATCAATGTAAAGACATAAAAAAGAGAGAGACTGATACTGAAGATATGAGAAAAAAGAAATAATAGATTACATATGGTTCAGAAGGAGGAAAACTAGATTCAGAGTAGAGACAATGGACTGGCCATTGATTGCTGTTATTGCTGTTAAGTGCCATCTAGTGGGTTCCGACTCATGTTGCTGTTGTTAGGTGGCATCGAGTAGGTACCAACTCATAGCAACCTTATGCAAAGCAGAACGAAACACTGCCCGTTCCTGGGTCAACCTCACTATTGTTGCCATGCTTGCGTCCATTGATGCTGCCACTTGGCCAATCTATCTCATTGGGGGGGGGGGTCTTCCTCTTTTTCTCTGACCCTCCACCTTACCAAACATGATATCCTTCTCCAGCAACTGTTCCCTCCTGACAATATGTCCGAAGTATGAGAGACGAAGTTTGGCCATCTTGGCCTCCAAGGAGCACTCTGGATGCACTTCTTCCAACACAGATCTGTTGGTTCTTTTGACAGCCCATGGCACCTTCAATATTCTCCTCCAACACCATAACTCAAATACATCAATTTTTATACAGTCTTCCTTATTTACTATCCAGCTTTCACATGCATATGAGGTTACTGAAAATACCATGTCTTGGTTCAGGCGCACTCCTCAAACTGACATCTTTGCTCTTCAACACTTTAAAAAGGTCTTGTGCAGCAGATTTGCCTAATGCAATGCATCGTTTGATTTCTTGACTACTGCTTCCATGAGTGTTGACAGTTGATCCAAGAAGAATGAAGTCCTTAACAACTTCAATCTTTTCTCCATTGATAAGAATGTTGTTTATTGTTCCAGTGGTGAGGGTTGTTGGTTTCTTTACATTGAGATGTAATCCATACCAAAGGCTGTGCTCTTTGATCTCCATTAGCAAATATTTTAAGTCAGCTTCACTTTCACAGCAACCCTGTAAAGGGTTTCCAAGGCTGTAAATCTTTGCTGGGGTAGAAAGCCTCATCTTTCTCCCTCAGAGCAGCTGGTGAGCTCAAACAGCAACCTTGTGGTAAGCAGCCCAGTGCTCATCCTACAGAGCCATTGTGCTCCCCTGATCTTTGATGTTGTTAAGTGCTGTCGAGTCAGTTCCGACACATAGTAACCCTGTTTCCGAGGTTATAAATCTTTACAGGAGCAGAAAGCCTCATTTTCTCCAAAGGAGTAGCAGATGGATTAGAACTACTGACTTTGTAGTTAGCAGCCAACATGTAACCCAGTACTCCACCAGTGCATCTAGACTCTTAATAATAAGTAATATCATGACAATTATATATTAAAAGCAAAGTACACTTCCTAATTTTAATATAAAATACAAAAATAATTTAATATACCTTGAATAACAAAACACAGGGCTTACATTTTGGATATGCCACTTACTAAATGTGAAGTTACTTTACCCTAGGTAGTAATTTTACCTCTTTGTACCTTACTTTCCTCAAATCAGACCTATTTTCCAAGGCACTCTGAGTAGATTCAAACTGCCAACCTTTAGGCTAGTAGTTGACTGCTGAACCATGTGCACTGTACAGGGACTCCTGGCTTCCTAATAATGGATTCTCTAATCAATATACTAGAACAGAAAGGCATACAAAAATTTTTTTAATGATTTCTTCAAATTCTTGTCATAAATGCCCTATTATTTCCTGTTTCTAATCCCATTAAAAAACATGAACTTTTTTAATGGGCAAACACTCCCATTAAAAACATAAATGTAACTTGCAGTCAGCACCTCCCACTTCAAATCATCTCAAAGCTTTTGATTTCTCTAAAGTCACTCTTTCTCACAAACAGTTGGAAATACCTAGCCTAGAAACAGCATAAGAGGTAACAAGCATCACAGAGGTTAACACTTTCACACTAACCATCCAGTTAATAAAAATTCATACCTCACCAAGATCTCATATCAATCAACTTAAAGATATAAAAAAGTTTTTCAAGTTATTTCACATTAACTTAAACGTACTAGCACTGTTATAAGTATTGTCAGTTATTCTTTCAGTTTTAATGTGTTATCCTGTCATTTAATCTAATGACCAAATGTTCATAAAACACTAATAGCTATATTAGACAAATACTATTCTGAAAGTGACTTACAATAACATAATATAAATTAGGATATAAATAGTTAGTTTCCTTCTACAATTTACCTTTGGAATCATCTTTGTTGGAGTCTTTATTCTGACAACTTTTTTCATTATCTTTAAACAAGATAGCTGGAACAAAAGCTTTCAAATCAATAAGGTTCTCATAAAAATTTCGAGCATCTTCATCTTCCCAGATGCCTCCTTCCAAGTCATATTCTCCAGGTTTACCAGGTGTAAATATATCAATTCCAGGCCCATGCTCTATAATAATATAAATTGCATGTGATTAGCACCATTTTAAGTACAACATGGTAAATATGACAAAATAAGATCATTTATATTTTCAATTTTAAAGCTACTGCATATTGTATGTTTCAATTAACAGGCACTATTAGAGGAAAACCCCAATGAGATGGACTGGCCAAATGACAGCATCAATGGACTCAAACGTGGCAACGGTAGTGAGGTTGGCCCAGGATCAGGCAGTGTTTTGTTCTGCTGTGCATAAGGTCGTTTTGAGTTGATACCGACTTGATGGCACCTAACAAAAATAATTTCAATCAACATGGACTTGGGTCTGTACATGTGACTGATGATATTGAACATTAAAGCAAATATGTACACAAATTGTGTCTTAAATAAGTCCTAAAACAGGAACAGACAAGCAAACAAAACCAACCCAAGCCCACAATCATGGAGATGACTTTGATTCATTGTAACACTATAAGACAGAGTAGAACTGCTCTTATGGTTTCCAAGACTATAAATCTTTATGGGAGCAGAAAGCCGAATCTTTCTCCCTAATAACAGGAGCCTGTGGTTAGCAGCCAATGTCTAGTACAAAGGGCCATCAGGGCTCCTTCAATAATGGCTGGCTGGGTTAGTCAAGTGCTGTCAAGTCGGCACTGACTCATAGCAAACTGAAGGTAGCAGTCCAGTGTTTATCCTACAGCACCATACCAGGAGAACAGAATAATAAAGATGTTATCTTTTAAACTTGCTTTAAGCAAATAATATGAGATTAAATAATCATATGGGATATTAGTTCTACCTTCATGAAGCTTAAACCCCAAATAATGAATGTGTACACTTGCCCATTCCTAATGATTCAGATGGAAGTCTCACCTCCCCCATGAAGTAATTTTTCATGACTCCAAACCCTTGTACCACTCTACAGTAAAACTTGTGAAAGCAAGAATCTATGTAAGGCAGAAATCTGTCAGAGAAGGAAAATTCAAATACTTTCCACTAATAGAGAGCAATGGAAAACTTGTGAGACTGGGAAAAACAAAGCAGTCCTGTTGCGTTCCAGTTGTCACTAGTTGCTTTCCAGTTATCACTAGTTCCACAGCACTGTAAATCTCCAGTAACCCATAAACTTTTAAGAAGTATCCTCGAGACCCTATCCAGAGAAGCAGCAACACCAGAGATAGAGGCAGAACTGGGGACATGGAGAGATGAAACAACTGAGGACTTTGGACTCATGGAAAGAGAGGGACTGAGTGCTAATGGCCCAGAGTCAGGCTTGCATAATGGGCCCTTTGGGTGTTTAAATTATTATCCATTCCTGAGTATTTTTGTGTACATTCCCCCCCTGCAGAAAACACACACACACAAGGAGAATGGAAGAAAATACTGCTGAAAGATGATGCACAGAGGAGATTATAATCACTGCAATGAAACGATGGTGTAAAACCAATGTTCTCCCATGTAAACTATCACTCGGTTCACAATAAAACCTTAAAATAAAAAAAATTTTTAAAAAAGAAGGATTTTTGACTTTATAAAATTCCTAGTAAACAGCTGATGTTAGTTAATTGATAAATTAATGGGAAAAAGAAAAGGTGAAGAAATAAACAGATAATCTCAGTAAAAGGAAGAAATCCATGTTATCTATTTACATATACAGGAGCTCTGGTAGCGTAGTGGTTACGAATCGGGCTGCGAACCGTAAGGTCAGCAGTTCGAAACTACCAGCGGTTCTGCGGGAGAAAGATGAGGCGTTCTGCTCCCGTAAAGATTAACAGCCTCGGAAACCCTGTGCAGGGTCGCTGTGAGTCGGAACCGACTCCACGGCACATAACAACAACAACAACAACATTTACATATACATAAGCACACTCTGCCTACCTTTACATAAAACTACAGTTTCTTAAACTCAAAACATTTAAGGTGATTCGTTTACTGCTTCATGATTATGAGACTATTCAAGAAGTTATCTATTTTCATTGTACTTGTCTCCAAACAAAAGTTGTAACTAGAAGAATGACCATGTAGATTAAAAATAACTCTGAGAAAAGTTAGATCATACATGAAATGTCTTCAGGAAAAACAGTAAAAAACAGCAACAAACAACAATAAAATTCTGACTCCCTACCATATGCCTATATTCCTTACAGCATTATTATATTTAAATACACGCTTATCAGAACAGTAAACCAATATGCCATAAAGAGAAAGACTCAATTTACAACCTCTGTTTGATGAAAAATATAAACAAAAGCAAAGGAAAGAACAGAAGATGATATGAACAACATCTTAAGTCTGTCACTTCATCTCACAAACTTTGGATATATTATCAGAAAGGATGAGTCCCTTGAAATGGATCTCATATTTGAAAAAGAGGGTTAGAGCAAAAAAGAGGAGTTAGAGGTACATGTTGTTGTTGTTGTTACGTGCCGTCGAGTCGGTTCCGACCCATAGAGGTACATAGTAGCTGCAAAAATGGACTCAAACATGGTGCAGGACACAGTGAAACACTGGGTAGGCTAATGCACTGGACTGCAAAGTCGGTTTGAACCACAAGATCAGAGGTTCAAGCTCACCAGTCATTCCTTAGAAACCCTATACTAGATCACTACGGGTCAGAACTAATTTAACAATAGCAATATCTAACATACTATATATATAAATCCTTTTCCTTGTGAAATACCTTCACATAAATGTGAAGGGGCTTCACAACATTCATTGAAATTTTCCAGTATTTTTTCATTCACATTTTCCACAAATATTTTTAAGCCCCCTCATATGTTTGTAAGGAGCTCTGGTAGCGCAGTGGTTACGAATCGGGCTGCTAACCTCAGGGTCAGCAGTTCAAAACTATCAGCTGTTCCACAGGAGAAAGATGAGGCTTTCTGCTCCCATAAAGCTTTACAGCCTCAGAAACCCTGTACAGGGTCACTATGGGTTGGAACCAACTCCACGGCACATAACAACAACAATACATACAAACACATATGTATGTATATGTACATATATACATACATGTATATACATATATATACATATATGGAGCCCTGGTGTGGCATTGTAGGATGAGCACTGAACTGCTAAGCTCAAGGTCAGTGATTCAAATCCAGCAGCCTCTCTTTGGAAACCCTATACACAGTATTGCAATGAGTCGGAACTTACTCCATGGCACTTAACAACAACAATACATACATACATATATAAACACTGTTGTATATTTTTTATATATGTTTATATATTTTTTGTTGTAGTTGTTAAGTGCCATTGAGTCAGTTCCAACTCACTGCAATTCTGTACAGTGCTTCCAAGGAGCAGCTAGCTGGTGGATTTGAACTGCCAACCTAGTGGCTCACACTGACCTTGCAGTCCAGCGCATTATCCTGCAGCGCCACACTAGGACTCCATATTATATACACATATATGTAAAACACAGTATAGTAGACCCTGTAAAAGAAAAGATCAAGGAACCTGTACACAGTAATAGAAAGTATCTAAAATGCTAACTACAGTGGGCAAAAAAATACTGAAGAAAAAAAGACATCAATGAGCTATGAATCAACTTCAGATGGTGTAATACAGTTGTAGTTGAACTCTCACAGAAGAGCACAGGAGAGCACAGGAGTAGGGGAGGAATATATTTGAAGATATTATGGTTATGATTATCCAAATTTAATAAAAACTATAAACCCACAGATAAGTTCAATAAACCCCAACAAAAACAAGTCCATCATAGTCAAGTTGCTTGAAATCAATGATAACGAAAAAAACAGGCAGAGAAAAAAATACACGTTATGTAAACAACAAAGATAAAAATGGTAGATTTCTCATTGGAAACAATGCAAGCTGAAGACAGTGGAACAATACATAGCTATACAGTAATGAAAGAAAAAGCTCACCCTAAAATTCTTTATCCAGTGAAAGTATCTTTCAAAAATAATGACAGAATCTTATTAAAAACTATTATTGCTGAAAAAATACCTCAACTACTTTCCGAGTAATTTAACATTAAAAGAAGATACCTTTTAAACATTAAGACATATTCTAATGATTCATTATTTAGAGGAAATAATAGTATACAGATAAAACAACCAAATCAATACTAAACTATGCTACATACAAAGAAAATATTTTGGATCTAAACTATAATTATACTCAGAAATTTCTGAGAAACTAGCTATATTCAATCAAAACGTATACTAGTTGAAGGAACTGCTTTTCAAAATAAAAAAGTGTAAAGCTTATTGATCAAGACATAAGAGAAGTAGTAGAAATTATATGTTTCTTATTGCTGTCAAATATTGTTGAGTCAATTCTTACTTACAGTGACCCGGTATAGCTTCCGAAAAGCAGCTGATGGTTTTGAATGTGGAACTGTGGGCTAATGTGTCACATTGCAAAGTCGTTTGAACTGCAAGGTAAGCAGTTCAAGCTCGCCAGCTACTCCTGGAAAACCCTATACAGGGTCACTATCGGTAAGAATCGACTTGACGGCACATAACAACAACAACATCTTGAGGTTAACAGTTCTAGTGCTATCCTAAAGCACCACAACATGACTCCAAAATCATGCATATGGTTATATACAATAAGGCAAATACATTCACAGAACAAATTATTTCTTATTCAGGATGTCAAATATAGTTTTTTGCATTATAAAAAGGTATTTTACAAACATTTCCCTTTATAAGTGATTTCTTTACATATTTTCAAGATTCATATATCACGTTTATCTACCTAGCATAAAAAGAATTTTATCAAGTATTTGGTGTGACAATGTAAAAATAACACAATATGAGCCACATTAACTGAAGGACAATCATGAAAGAACATGGAAAATAAATCATCTCACAAAATGAGAACACACAGCACTATTTACAACAGCAAAAAGATGGAGACAGCCAAAGTGCCCATCAACTGAAGAATGGATTAACAAATTGTGGTACATACACACAATACTATGCTACATTGAATAATAACAAGGAAGCGGTAAGCCACCACATAACATACATAGATATACCTTGAGGACATTATGTTGAGTGAAATGAGTCAGTCACAAAAGAAGAAATACTGCATAGGACCACTACTGTACAAGACTAAGAAAAAGAACCCATACTAAAGGGGGGTGGGGGTGGGGGAATGGGTGGGGATTCTTTGCTGGTTACTGGGGATGTAGGGGGTGGGGGGAGGGGAGAGAAGGGAAGGTGAAGCACAGGATAGGGAATAGAGGAATAGACACAGGATAGTTTGGATGCTAGGGAGGGGGGCAATACACAAAAAGGGAAAGGGTAATGGAAGAACAAAGCAAACAGGAAAACAATTAGGCAGGTTTGCATGGGGTAAGTGGGACAGAGGTAAATAATGATGTATGAACAACCTTGGAACAACAGGGCTCTGGGATACAGGGATTAGAATGGGGAAAAGGGGGGAAATAATGTTAAGCTGCTTGGTTGTCTTTTGAATCTTGGTTTCCCTGGCACACCATTGAAAAATAGACAATAGAGGGGAAGAGAAAGGAATAGCCAGAAATATAACAATAGAAAGCATGTAAGTCCGTCTTCTGCCTATAACTGATTGGAATACCTAGAATGGGGCTACGATGTGCCCAGTGAAGGAGGCTTCCTGCAGAGCCTCTGCATTACATAAGACTATAGGTAGAATCCTGAACCACATCCAGAATCTTCTAAGGTGGGAAATTTCCACTTGAAAGGACAAGCAGACCAGCCTGGAGCAACTATAAGAACAGAAAATACTTCTTGAAAGAAAAACCGACAGGAAAAATACAAAACAATAGTGGCAGCAGTCTGACTGATTACTACAAGAACAAGCAAGTTGCTAGCCCAGGAGACATCAAGACAAGTGGTCAGGTCCCCTCAGGGCAAACACCCTTCCAAGACCAAAACTCAATGGGAATACAAGAGCAGACATGCACCCTGATTGGTGACCCCGTTTGTCACCGATAAGGAGAAGTAAGGGAAAAACAGCAATGAAGCTGCGAGCTAAGCCCTACAATGTTCAATAGACTCCTGTAAATCCAGGTCAAGACCTGGTTGGCCAGCACTGTGGCAAGACCTGGGAACTCTTGAGTCCAGAGTCAGTGACATAGCCACAGAGGACTAGAGTAGAGAGTAAAGCATCCAGCTGATAAGAAGAGAGGGCATGTGCACAAGAACACCCACACTTGCAGATAATACCCACTTGACCTGGCTTCAAGGAGTGGATGATAGAAGAAGATAGAAGAGGAAAAAAAGAGTAATCTGATACAATTTTATGAACTTGACCTACACCTATGGATGCAGTAGCTTAAAAGAGGGAACAAATCTTTACAGTGAGGATCAATCCCACCCCCTCCATACACAGGGATGGGCAACTTGTACATTGGCTACCCAAAGTGTGTGTGGCGGGGGGGGGAGCTACAAAGGCAAACAGTAACTTTCAAGAGGTAGCCTAGATCCAGAGGGCATGACAGAAGGTAGAATCTCCACTGAGTAGTATCCAAACTGTCTGGATGGCACTGATAAAAGGAGATGCAGATACATTTCTTGTGATACAATAGTGAATAATTGTTATCAGGACTGCTTGTGAGGGTTGGAAATGGAAAGGAGTGAGTGACTGTGCAGTCTAGGAACGGAGATCCCTGGGACCATCAAAGGAGAAGAGCAGAGAGTGGGACCCTACCCAGAGAAGCAGTGACGCCAGAGGTGGAGGCAGAGACAATGACATGGAGAGATGGAGCAGCTGGTGACTTCAGACCCCGAGAGGGTGAGGGGCTTGCAGGGTATACCCTTTGGTTGGTTGATTGATGATACATGGAGGCGACTGTAACCATGGTAATGAAACCGATATACGATAGGATGAATGTAAAACTAATGTTTTCCCATGTAAACTATCACATAATTCACAATAAAACATTAAGAAACCAAAAACAAAAAAAAAATAGAATTACAAAGGTACAGTCTATCTTTTCATTATCTAACTGACAAACTGAAAACCTTTTTAAAACTAAAATTTTCAATAATAGACATCTAAAGAGACTAAATTGACAGTGCTTATGAAACATAATGAAAAAAAAAAACCCATAATGTCTGTTTTCACGAACATTTACCTTCTGGTGTTGGTTTATCTTGAGGAAGATCTGGCATATTTTCATCCAAAAGGTCTGCTAAAGACTGCGAATTTGCCAGCAGCTTCTGATAAGACATAGCAAATTCCTCATACTGTTTATGTCTATCTTCGCTTAGCTCGCCTTTAGAATGTAGGATACGCCTGTTTAAAAAATAATAATCTGATCACCTTTTCAAATTAGATTTCAACACATATTATTACATCAGTTATCTCTCTAAAGTTGTTCCACACAAATTTAGATCAATTTTCTCTTACACTTATTCTGCTCCTAACATTTTCAAGTTGTGTCTGAAAATTACAATTTGTATCATCAAATTCACCTACTCAATTAAATTTTAACATTGGTTCCTTAAATATGAAGTAATATTAACAATTATGCCTAAATAATAGATTTAAGGAACCTTGATGGCATAGTGGATTAAGCATTAGGTTGCTAACCAAAAGGTCCAAGGTTCAAATCCACCAGCTGTTCCTCAGGACAAAGATGAGGCTTTCTGGTCCAGTGAAGATTTACATAGTTGGAAACACTCATAAGCAATTCTATTCTGCCCTATATGGTCACTATGGTGTGGAATCAACTCCACACAAGTGGTTGGTTTAATGTCATATTTAATAATAAAATCTTTTTTTGTTGTTTTGTACACCCACATGTCCCTAACAGTTATCAAAAACATTTAATGCAATGAATTAGTAGCTTTAAAAAAACACAAAATAGGTTATATATAAAAAGGAAGCTTGAAACATCTATGAAATTTAAAACTTCTACAATGACTTGAATCAAAATTATCTTTAAAAAAGCCCACTTCAAATAGCTTTCAGTCAATTCTCTTTACCCTTAAAGGGCTGGTTATTCATGCAGTAAATACTTACAGAGCAACCCACTTACACAAGGCCAGGCCATGTTAAAGAGCAGAGAATACAACTATACCTCCACTTTGCAAACCACACACAAATAAGCCACCCATAATCAGAAATGTGAAACTACTGAAAAACCTCAAAATATGTAATCAAATAAAAACTATACTAGTATAAAGTGGCTGAGACTTCTATAGTTGTATTCATTTTATTCTATACTAAAAAGTTACATAATGGTGTAAAATATTTGAACTTTATAATCAGAATGCAAACAATATAGGTTTCAAAAAGTGCACTGTAAATTTCAAAGAATTTTAGAAAACATTTGGAAGTTTTTTATTCCTTGTCAAAATTTGCTTTCTTATGAGCAGAGAAAATTTATAGTTATAACTTTGTGTTTTACATCATCTTAAAAGTTAAGAGTAAATAAAGTTGAAAAATCATGTGTACACTTATTCTTCTACACTCACTTGGAACAATTTCCAAATTTTTCCATCTTACCCCATCTTTCCCACCAACAAAAACTATCGTTTAACTGCCTAACATTCCAAATAGTAAAATTCAAAATTTTGGAAACATCAGTTATAAGATAGCTTAAAGCATACTTACATATAATAATTCATTACATAATTTATCTTTTTTAAAAATGCAGGTCTAAAAAATGAGAAATCTTCATTTTCTTATGCTTTAAATATACATCAGATAGCAACCAATCAGAAAAAAGGCAAAATAGCTTAACCATACTAATCCAAGTTAAAAGTGTTTCTCTAAAACCACTGGCAGCACATTTTTCCTCTTCAAGCATTTATCTCAATCTAATTTTACTAGTAAAAACAAAACGTTTACCATTTTATCAATGAATTTTGACAAAGCTTTTGTAGTAAATTTTGTCAATGAATTTCAAATATTTAAACAAAAAACCAAAGTATCTTGAAATATACAAACCTATGAAAAAAACTTATAGTACTTTGAATGAGCATGATAGAATTTTTTCATCAGTTCTAATACAGGTCATTTTTTAAGTAAAATAAGCGTTAACATTCAGTCTATAAAAATAAATAATTCAAATAGCAATACTCAAAAGTTTGTTAAGTGCCACCTAATAGTTTCCAAGGAGCAGCTGGTGGGTTTGAACTGACAACCTTGTGGTTAGTGGTGATGGTGGTGTGCCACGGAGTTGGTTCCAACTCATAGTCACCCACCCTGTACAGGATTTCCAAGGCTGTAACTGTAAATCTTTATGGGAGCAAAAAGCCTCATCTTTCTCCCATGGAATGGCTGATAGTTTTGAACTGCTGACCTTGAGGTTAGCAGCCTGACTTGTAACTACTACGCTACCAGAGCTCCTTTTATGGTAGTAGTCCAGCGTCTATCCTACAGCGCTACATCAGGACTCCATATTGAAAAGTTGCTGTTAAGTGATACAGAGTCAATGTAGACTCATAGTGATCTTGTACATGGTTTCAAAGGAGTAGCTAGTGAATTTGAACCGCCTACTTGGGATTCAAATCAACCTTGAGGTTAAGTGCTTATCCTAGAGTGCCACACCAGGACTACTCTAAAATATTCCACAATATTAGTAGAAACATTAACTGATAAAGTAAATTATGTTAAAAGGGATTCAAAGGATGTAAAAACCTCTGATAATTAAGATGCTATATTATTTCAGTACTTGAAAACTAGAAAATATCTAAGAATAAAATAACCTGGAACTTTATTCTGCCAGTAGGTTCTGACATTTTGAATCTCTGGAGAGCATCCAATTTGTTAACACATCAATACTAAGGATTACTGAAGCATAAGCAGTAGCAAGGTGATTATTATGCTATTACACAGAAAATGAACTATCCAGTACCAACCACACTTTCAAATATTTGCCTAGGATTTTGCATCTAATCAATTAAAAGTGACTTATTTCTATGATGGCTCCATATGTATACATTTGTTATCCAGTCCTCCTGAAATCAAATTAAAACTTCAAAGCTTCAGAGATAGTCCTCGCTCTCCCTCAAATTATGAGATTTTAAAACAGTACTAAAATTTACTAATTTATATATGATTCTGTTCTTACTTAATATGGATACTTAATGAGAGCATCCACTGCTACTGAGTTGACTCTGTCTCACAGTGACCCTACAAGACAGAATGGTGGTGGTTAAGTGCCATGGAGTCGGTTCCGACCCCTAGCGAGGAGCAGCTGGCGAGCTTGAACCACAGACTTTGCAGTTCAAACAGCTTTGCAGTCTGGCACATTAACCCACAGCGTCACACCAGGACTTGTTATATGTCATAGAGTCGGTTCCGACTCATAGCAACCCTGTATAGGGTTTCCAAGACTGTAAATGTTTATGGGAGCAGAAAGCCTCATCTTTCTCCCACTGAATAGCTGGTAGTTTCGAACTGCTGACCTCGCGGTTCACAGGCCGACAGAGTACAATTGCTCTTTAGGGTTTCTGAGATTGTAAATATTTGTTAGAGCAAACAGTCCCATCTTTCTCCCACAGAGCATCTTATGGGTTTGAGCCACTGACCTTGTTGGAGTAACCAGCAAAATCTTAATCCAACTCCAGAAAAAAAAAGTTTAGATTTTTGTTGATTTGTTTTTAACTCATAATTTACACTGAGCACTTTATAAGCATTACAGAATACCAATGAAATGGAACTATAAAAGTTCTGTTTCACACAGAACTTATACACGTTTTCAATACACATTGACTGAAAATCTGACTAAATGTACAGCATGAAGTAAAACCATAGGGGTAGAAATACAAAAAGGCAACTTTTATGCTTTAAGAACAGAAACAACCCATCACAGGTACTGAATATTCAAAACCCAAAAAATCATTTAGAGTTTATTATAAAATGAAAGTTTTAAATGAACATACTTTGTATATCAGTTTTGTTGATATGATGAAGCTCTTAGAAAAAATATTTTGATTAAAATGTTTAGAAAAAAATAAAAGAAAAATCTAGCTGAAGATATGATTCATTTCATACCATTTTAATTACAATCTGTTCAGACATGTATCTATTACCTAAAGTTGAACTGAAGTCATTCTTTCAAGAATGTTATAAAGCAGAAATCAGCAATTTTGTTTTTATGGGAAGGGTTAAATAGTAAATATTTTAAGCTACTCTACTGATATAGCACAAAAATAACCACAGACAGTACGTATACAAATAAGTGTGGCTATGTTCCAATAAATCTTTATTTTTGGACATAAAAATCTGAACAAATAATTTTTACGTTTCACAAAACATTCTTATGAATTTTTTGAACCATTAAAGTAAAATCCCTTACTAGCTCACAGACTGTATAAAAATTAGTGGTGGGCCTGATATGGTACAAAGGTCTGTACTTTGCCAATCCCTCTAAATAAATCATTGGAGTTAACTGAATCATGTTACTATTTCAAAGTTACACAAACTAGCTCATTCCTTCCCACAGATTGCAAAAATGAAGATACTGGCACCATTCTACATATGTAAAAATCAATGTAAACATTCATTCATTATAACAGAAATATTCCTAAGATATATCAATTCTTAAATTGAGTATTCTTTGTATTATTAAGGAGTCCTTGCGGCACAGAGGGTTATATGTTGGGATGCTAACCACAAGGTCGATAGTTAAAGCCTACCAGTCACTCCAATGGCAAGATGAGACCATCTGTTTTCATAAAGATTTGCAGTCTTGGAAATCCTAGGGGACAATTCTCTGCCCTATTCGGTCACTATGAAATATGTAAAACTTGTATAAAATATCAATTAATCCATTATTGAATCAAGCATTCCTGTTGTTTCGTTGTTGTTAAGTGCCATCAAGTCGGTTCCATCTCATAGCGACCCTGTACAGGGTTTCCGAAGTACAACTGGTGGGTTTGAACTGCCAACCTTGTAGTTCACAGTCCAGTACTAATCCTACAGTGCCACACCAGGGTCCAAATCAAGCACTATGCTCACATAATTTTTAAGAAATCATTAATGCCTAAAAAAATTCTTACATTAAGAGATCTCTATTTTTTTTACCCTTTTTTTCATTTTTAAAACTAAGTAAAATGTGAAAAATTCAGTATGAGGAGGTAAAAAAAAGACCCTGAAATAATTTGTGAAAGAACTGATTCTGTCATTGACTTTTACATTGATTAGGAACATCCTTTAATCCCAAAATCTGTTCCATCCCCTTCAAAACATATGTATTCCTTTTAGGGTACTGTGAGAATCAATTAAAACCATAAATGTAAATATACTATGTAAAGATAAAGAGGTATTTTCATGAGAAAAAAAAGGCAAAGTCCAATGGAGTAAAGGTAAGAATTTCAATGCCACGTTACTATTTTCATCTTCAATTAGTCAAATTAAAAAAGAAAACTTTGGCAATAACAAAGAAAATCCATTTTAGCATTAACCTTCTGCAGTCACGCAAAACAACAGAGACCACATGGCCAAAATCTTTCAAAAATTATGAAGACCACCCAAGAGAAACTACTAGATTTTACTTTTCACCTCAATGTATCAAATTTTCACGAAAACTGGCTTTAGAATTTTCTTTTAGCTTCATTTTCATATAATATTAATCTGACTGTTGTTGCTATTATTAAATGCCATCAAGTCAGTTCAGATCTATCGTGACCCTGTATAGGATTTCTGAAGAGCATCTGGTGGATTTGAAGGCTTTAAATTGCTGACCTGCAGTTAGCAATCAAGTGATCCTACAGAATCACATCAGAATCCATTAATCTGGTTAGGCATCTTGTAATCTTGTGATAAGACATTAGAAGGTAATTTAAGCATAACTATACTCATTCAACAAATATTTATTAACTAACTAATCAAATCACTTAAACAGAATTAGAGACTATTTGAGAGGAGGTAACAATCTTAGAGCATTTATAAAATTGTTGCCATCTCTTTTGAGTCTAATGTACAGTAATTTAGCATCTTACTAGTACACAACTACTACAGAATTTATCAAACAATTTACCTGGAAAGTAAGTTAAAATAAGTAAAACTACTTAATTTTAGGCCAATATGTTTATAGGTGTCAACATTAATAAAGTAACATCTTATGCATATGTTATTAATCAAAGACATCTTGCTGATTTCATAAACGATTTTTTTTTTTTTTTTAAACGGCTACATTCTATTTATGGAGTCCTATATGGTGCTGTAAGGAGCTCTGGTAGAGGAGTGGTTACGAATCGGGCTGCGAACCGCAAGGTCAGCAGTTTGAAACTACCAGCTGTTCCACAGGAGAAAGATGAGGCATTTTGCTCCCATAAAGATTTATAGCCTCGGAAACCCTGTGCAGGAGTCGCTATGAGTCGGAACCGACTCCATGGTACACAGCCACCACAACCATCATTGTGGTGCCATAGGATAAGCACTGGACTGCAAGGTCCATTTGAACCACAAAATCGACAGTTCAAACTCATCAGCATGTCCTTGAAAACCGTACAGGGTCATTATGAGTATGAACTGACTTGACAGCACTTAACAGCAGTCTACTTACATTTTCTAAACTTTAATTAAATCTAATTGCTTACTGTTATTGAACTGAGCATGCAATCATGATGAAAAGAAACTTTCTACCACTCCCACCAATTAAAGAGAAAAAAAAGAAATAAGATACTTCAGAATTTCACTATATGGGACAAAACAAATTTTGTTACACATATAAGTTAACATTATGCTATATCCTACAAAAACTAAATCACCACTTCAAACAATTTTTCTTAAATATCAGTAACTGTCTTCATTCATCTGCTGTATTTTCAACACCAGAGACTTTAATACCCCATTCAAAAACACTGGTCAAGTGGATTTTTAAGTAGACTGGAAGTATACTGTTAAAACTTCACAATCTCTATCATCTTCAAATTCAACAAAATAATCTAGACCATTTAGGATTCCTAGGCTGAAAATAATACAGTATATTTGAATTTTTGGTAATCATCATTAATATATTGAATAGACTTATTTAACATGTTCTGTAAGTCTTAAATATCAGCTGGCTTGGCACTCATATTTTTAGTATTACGAAAAAGAAAAACCTTACTGGGATAAACTGCTGTCCATGATTTGTTCCTATGATGCAGAAAAACCTCAAAACACCTAATGGATAATGACAGCAAGGGAGAAACTTTTGAAACTGGTCATTTAACTGTAATGCACTCTCATAAAACTACCAATAGGCCAAGCAGAGATTAGGCACTAATCTATTCCTATCATTGCCCCACTCCTAACCCCTTAGTCAAGTATTTGCTTAAGCTGAAGTTTATCCTAAGGCATGAGTGATATTAGACTTTATGTCAATTATTTTCTATGTTAAGATTCTCACATCCCCCAAATTATTACATCTAGGTGTACAAAGTCTCCCATGATAAAATGACTAACAGCATGCTAAGCTAAATTTACATTAAATAACTTCCTCTAATAAATACAGTTTCCTACTTAAAAGGAAGGAGCTCTGGTAGCACAGTGGTTATAAATCGGGCTGCGAACCACAAGGTCAGCAATTCGAAACTACCAGCTGTTACGCAGGAGAAAGATGAGGCTTTCTGCTCCCGTAAAGATTTACAGCCTTGGAAACCCTGTACAGGGTCACTATGAGTCGGAACTGACTCCATGGCACATAACAACAACTTAAAAGGAGTCCTGGTGTGGCGCTGTGGGTTAATGTGCAAGACTGCAAAGCCGTTTGAACTGCAAGATCAGCAGTTCAAGCTCACCAGCTGGTCCTCGGAAACCCTATACAGGGTCACTATGGGTCAGAAGCGACTCGACAACTCTTAACAACAACTTAAAAGGATAAGTTTCTAGAAGAGGCCACAAAGCTGTGCTCTTAACACAATATCCTGTTTAAAATTTTTATCAGTGATTGAATAAAAAGGCTTATCAAAAACTGAATGTGATCAGCTGATGAATACAATTAAAATACACATGTAACCACTATTTTAATTATCATTAGGCTAAAATAATATGCAAAAACATTTAAAAGACTAAGTCCAGACTCATGCTTTAAAAAGGATTTCATTAGTTCAAGATAAAGAAGAGCTGTCTTGGTAGCAGCTCATTTGAAAAATTAAACTTTTAGAAGTATATGAGTAGAATTTGGAAATCATGGACAAACTGAAGGAACTGGATGTATTTTGCCTGAAGAAGATGAAAGCGAAGCTTTTTGACAGTCTGCAAATATTTGAGGTATTATTATAGGAAAGGAATCCTGGTGGTACAGTGAGGTAAGCACTAAGCATCATAATCATTGTGAAGCTGTTTGCACCCATAGAGATTTATAGTCTCAGAAAACCCTATGGAGCAGTTCTACTCTGTCCAATAGGGTCACACTGAGTTTGCATAGACTTGATGGCAGTGGGCTGTTTTTAATTTTTTTTATTAATGGGAATAAAAGTGAGGAACATTCTGCATCACTGTTTTTCAAATTATCTTTCATGAAAGACCACATTTTCCCCCTAATTGCTGTAGCCACTTTTGTAAAATATAGTAAAACATCAGAGTAATACAAGATTGTTTAAAAATATGTCTAAATGTTTCATTGTAATTTCTGTACTTCACTATGAGCAGGTACTTTGAATAATAAACCTACTGAAAGCATCCTTCCCGCTGCACACACACTTTGAGTAACTTTATTATATACTATACCAGAAAAAAAAAAATTACATCAAAGGGAGCTTCCTAACAGGGAGTTAAGTTTCAGCCTGCTGACAAAGAATTCCTGGCAAATAGGAATTCTACATCACTGGAATGGCTCAGAGGGCAATGAGCGTCTTTGGGAGGTATATTCAGAGGATAAATAATTTTACCTGTCAGGTAATCTGTGAAATTAATTCCTGTATTAGAATAAAATCATTGTAAAACTAATCTTGAAAGTTCTGTAATGCCAATAAAAAACAAAGAAACATGAAAAACGCACACAAAAACCTTAATGTAGCCAATAAAAATAATTCACAGATACTTGTAATTATCAGTTGTACAGAATATGTATGAAAAACAAAAACAAAAATGGCAAAGCATTATGTAAACCATAATTAAACTAAACCCACTGCCAGAGTTGATTCCAATGCATAGCAACCCTACTGAACAGAGTTGAAATGTTCCTTAGGGTCTCAAAAAATGTAAATCTTTATAGGAACAGAGAGCTAAATCTCTCCCTGCAGAGCAGCTTGTAGATATAAACTGGCAACCTTGTGGCTAGCAACCCAACACTTAACCCACTGCCCCACAGGAAAAAAAAAAAAAACCTCACTGTCATCAAATTGATTTCAACTTAACAGTGGAAATAGGAATTTCCAAAACTGTAAATTTACGGGAGCAGAAAGCCTCATTTTTCTCTGCGAGACAGCTGGTCCGCTTAAATCACTGCTCTTGCAGTTAGCAGCTCAATGTGTAACCGACAGTGCCACCAGGGATCCTAAAATCATAATTGGTGATTTGTGTCATGGAGTCGGTTCTGACTCGTAGCGACCCTTCGTAGGGTTTCTGAGGCTTTAAATCTTTACAGGAGCAGAAAGTCTCATGTTTCTCCCACGGAATGGTTGAAGTTTTAAACTGCTGACCTTGAGCTTAGCAGCCCGACTCATAAGCACTACGCTACCACAGCTGCTTAAATCATAACTAAGAAACCTTAAATATAGGAGAATTATTAAAGGACCATCATATTACTTTGTAATCCATTACTATGTAAATATATTTTGAGGTTGCTTCCTCCAAGTTTAAAATAATCCTCATTATACAAAAGCACAAAGAAAAACGGTATCACTTCTCTTTTTTTAAAAAAGACTCACTGATGAGCACCTTTGCCATCTTAAATTCTCACCTCTGAGTATCCTTTAGTCACTAGTGTTTAGCCATATTGTTTCTACATCTATCTTAACCCTGTCCTAACTATACTACTTGCACACACTATTATTCTCTTCTCATTAAGTTAATCACATTCCATTGGTAACCACTTATAACAGAGCGCCCCCTAGTGCACTTATGGGTATGGCAATGACAGTGTGCCGTGGAGTAGGTTCCAACTCATAGTGACCCTGTTTAGGGTTTTGGAGGCTGTAAATCTCTACAGAATTTCACAAAAAGTCTCATCTTTCTCCCACGGAGTCACTGAGTGACTGGTAGAGTCAAACTGCAGACCTTGCAGTTAGTAGCACAGCTCATAATCCACTGAGCTATCAGGGCTCTTTACTTATGGGTATTGTTGTTGTTGTTAAGTGATGTTGACTGAGTTCCGACTCATAGTGACCCTACACAGGGTTTCTGAGAAACAGCTGTTGGACAGAAAAGGTAATTCCCCACACTAATTCCTAAACAATAGCAATTTCAGATTTTCAATCATGCAGTGTAAACAAGTTACAAAGTATAAGCAAATGCTACTGCTATTTTCCCTTTCTGCATCTCCTCAGACCTTCTCCAACCGCCCCACCCCATAAAAGTTGACCTAGTGCCCACACACTGCATTAACTTCTGTCTCGCTGTCTTACAAAGTGCAGAAGCTATATACACAGTAGTCTACAAACTTTATACAGCTGCATTTCAGAAAATTTTTGTGCATAATATATTTGCTTAAATTTAGACCATTAACATCATCAGGCTAGGAGTCGCTCTACTGTTCCATAACTAATTTGGTGCACAATTCAAAATGGAAAATAGTACTGATTAAGAATGACTTCCTTTCAAAGAGCAAGTATCAACAGTGATATCAATAAATTAAAACACAAAACAATTAAAATAAATCTGTTATAGAAGGAACATAAAAACACAGAAAAATAATAGCAGGCAAGTTAAAATGACAGAAAGAAAACTCATCCCTCAATATTAAGCAGTTTTTTAAAATCACAGGAAGAAAAAAACACATCCACAAAGTAAAAAAATCTCATATACTTGCCAGATTCTTTAAAATCAGAAACAAAATCTATTATAAACTCACATTCAAACATGAGTATTTAGAATATTACACTTAGAAATTTTCCTGGAATGTTAAGAAATCACCTGCAATGAGCCCTTTTCCATAAGTTCTTTCAGTGGCACGAAGGCTTTAAATTTTTATAAGTATGAGCTCCAAAATAAATTCTCAATTCTGAGAAACATTTGAAAATCACCTGTTTTGTCTCTCAGTGTTCTGTAGCTCCCTGTGGTCCCTTTTGAGGTGTTTGGTCAAAGACGTAAAGTATTCTTTTAAAAGGTTCTGGAAAGGCTGTTGTTTCTCTGGACTAATTATCTCACTAGGAGGAAAACTCAAATTAAACTTCTCTGCGGCACCTTTTACTTTCCTCGGTACAAGTCCAGCAATATCATCACCACAATGTCGACAAAAACTAATCACCACAGAAACATGAGTATGGGACTCTCGATCAGCATTAATAATATTTTTCAGCTGTTCATAGATTAAGGAAAGACCTTCCTTGTCAGTGAAAATCCCAACTATCGTCAATTCTGCAATGAAACGCAAATCAGTTCTCAACTTCGTAATGTTAGGTGTTTTCTCTTCTTTCCTGGCTTCAAAATGCTTTTTCCAAACCTGAAGAAGTGATGGGGCAAAGTCAGCATAGCGCTGGTGAAAGAGAGAGCATAAGTGCACAGCACAATTCACATCAGATATTTTTAGCTTTGCCTCCACAATAGAAGCTACAGCTTCTGCAATGTATTTGCTTAAATTTAGGCCATTAAAATCATGGGACAAGGAGTCTCTCTGTTGTTCTGTAATAGTTTTTAGTTTCTTGACAAAAGCAGTATTTTTCTTCAGACTTGAATCTAGTCGACTAAAGAAATTTTCCTCTGGCCTGTTGTCTGGTGCATTTTGGTTTCTGCTACGAAGTTCCTTCCTTAATTGGTGTCGTTCCCAAGCTTCCTGATGAAGTTGAAGGGATTCCTCCTTCTCTCTAGATAAGAAACAAACAAATGAGTACATAAAATACCTTGTATATTTCATAGCCTCACTGACAAACCCCCTAAGAAAGAAAGCCAATGAAAAATTATATAAGCATCAGAATCTGAAAACAAAAGACGCAAAACGTACTTGTCTACTTTCAAGTTACTAAGTGCCATCATGTCAGTTCCAACTCATAATGACTTTATATAGGGTTTCTGAGGCTGTAAATCTCTGTAGAAGCAGAAAGTCTCTTCTCCCTCAAAGCAGCTGGTGGGCTTGAAACATCGATCTTGTGGTTCACAGTCCACTGCTTATCCTATAGAGCCACTGCACTCTCCTAAGATAATTAGGGTCCAATATATTAATACCAATGATTCCTGGTATGGCGTTGTAAGATAAGGAGAGGACTACGAACCACAAGGTCAGCAGTTCAAACCCACCAGCTGCTCCAGAGTCTCTGAGTTGGAGCCAACTTGACTGCACTTAACATATTAATACCAAATGGAGTTGTTGTTGTTAAGTGCCGTCGAGTCAATTCCGACCCACAGCGACCCCGTATAGTGAACCACCAACCTTGTGGTTCCAACACCTTTGCAGTCTGGCACATTAACTCACAGCACCACACTAAGACTCCTTCAATCAAACGGCGTAGAGCAAAAAATTTTGAACGACTACATTAAAATTAAAAATAATTCTGCCAACTAGCAAGCTAAATGCATAAAACATATGGCACTTAAAATAAACACAAAACAATATGCTTAAAGATGTAAGACAGATAAAACATTGGACAAATGTTTTATCCAGACAATACTTTTATCCAAAACAGGGGTCCACAAAGCAGTACTTTAATCAAAGAAAAAGCATTATAAAAGCATATACTGAAAGTGATTTAAAATGTTAATTTGATTTTTCTGTTCTCAGCATTAACCTTTAAGAAAATACTGGGCTAGGTTTGGGGGTCTCAAAATTCAAATGTAACTTAGAAAGTTTGGAAAGAACTTATCATATTAAAGCCCTTTAATAAAAAGCAAATAAATGAAATTTATCCTGAAAAAGCTTAAAAAAAAAAAAATCACCTAGGGGGATATAAAGTTTCAAGGTTTTCAAGACAAGAGAACATATGACTTTAAAACGTAAATCTCTAGAAAAGTAGATTTTTATCTTTCTGGAAAAACCATCCCTGAATCACATTAAAATTCCATGATTTTTCTAATACAAGCTATAATACATTCATGGAAAAGTTGTATTCATCCTGGAAAAATAGGAATTTAGTATCTCTTGAAGATCTCCTTGTTATAAACACACTGAAATTAACTGTGAGAGTACATAGTAAGAAAACAAAATTTACTATATATATGAAATGAGTAATTCAAGTTTCACCTGCATTGAAAACCTTTAATATGCGAGATGACATAAGTTACCCTTGAAATAATAAGATGTTTTAGAGTATTCCTACTTGGCATGCAAATGGCTTAGCACTCAGCTACAAACCAAAACTTTGGCGGTTTGACACCCAGATGTGCCTCAGAAAAACGGCCCAGTGGTCTAATTCCAAAAGATCAAAGTCATTAGAAATCTTAAGGAGCACAATTCTACTCAAACACATGGGGCTGCCAGGAGTCAGCACTGACTCAGTGTCAACTAGGTTTTTTCCGTTGTTAAAATATTCTGTAGATAATTACTGAAACGGGAAGGCAGGGAATAAGATTATTAATAACAACATTTTTGCATATGTTTGTCTGAAATTTTCATTTTAAAAGTTGGGGACTTGGTTGTTGTTTTTTTTTCCCCAAGTTCTTTTTTTATGGGTAGGGAGCAAGTAAAAAGTTATTATAAAATTGAACATTCTATGAATTTAAAAGCGTAAGATAAGCAAGAAAGTCTCAGGAATTATGATTCTGCATATTCCAAACCTGGCCGGTACTATCACCTTCTAGACGTAAAGCTTCTATGCTCTTCATTAAAAATAAAAGTACTAAAGAACTTTAGTGAGAACATTAAGTGACTGTTCTAGATGTTTATGAAAATTCAAGTTTGTAAATTAAAATTAAAAACCACTTCTAAAATTCTAGATATGAAGAAAAGAGTTTACGCTATTCAACAATAGTCACTTTTGCTATACCTTGGTGTTCTTTTGTGAGGATTACCTGGTGTTTTCCGCTATATTATATTAACTGCAAAGATTAACAAAGCTAAAAGACAAGGCTTCAAACATTTTCTGGAAAAATTCCATTATCATTCAATTCAATTTTTCCACAAACTTTTGAAGCCCCCTCATATAATGGGAGGCAATATGAAATTGTGCTTAAGGACAAAGGTTTTAGTGTCAGAACAATGTAGGTTCAAATCCCAGCAGCTCCACTTTCTGTGACCTTCAACAAGATACTTATACACTTTAAGCCTCAGTTTGTTAATCTTTAAAACCAAGACCATAAAACTTATCTCATTAGAACTTTTTTAAAGATGTATATTGATAGCCTTTGTACAGTACCTGGCACATGCAAGAACCCATCAAATACTACATGAAAAAAGATTTCCAATTTAAAAAAATAGAATATTATCATGCCATAAAAAATTATTTAAACAAAAATTTAAATTACCCTAGACCTCAAAATATGTTTATCACAGATTACTACTATTATTTAATTTAAATAATGAAAGAATCTTAAGTATACCTGTAGTCACCAACACAAAACAAGATACTTACAACTCCCAAGGAGTTGCATCAAGATAGTTTTATTTCAAATCATCTTTTTCTAAAATATTCTAAATTCCCATTCCTTCACATCATTAAAATACATTTTCTTACTTCAATTGAGCAGCTTCTTCTTCTTGCTGACGTTTTGCCTGCTCTTCTTGCTTCTTTCTCTCTTCCTCTTCATGTTTCTTTTTTTCTTCTTCCTCTCTCTTCTTTAACTCTTCCTCTGCTTTCACCTTTTCTTCTTCTTTTTTCTTGCGTTCCTTGTCTTCTTTTTTTCTTTTATCTTCTTCCAGCTTTTTCTTTTTATCTTCAGGAACCTTAATAACCTCCTTCTTGGCTGTGAGCTTGATATCATCTTTAGGCTTCTCCCTGCTGCTTACTGGCCGCCTTTCACTGCAGTCCTTTTCCTTGTTGTTCAGTAAAGAGTCTTTTTCTTCCATATTTGCTGGCTTTTTACGCTCAGCTGGCATTATGTTACCCAGGACAATCTGTAAGAAAAAAAGATTCAGTGACCTTTCATTCAGTAACGTGACACTAGTTTTTGGACATATTAATGTAACTTGGCAATTGAGAGAAATTAAATAAATGCATGCAAAATAGATACTATGTGATAAAAAGATTCATTGGTCACTTTCCACATTCTCTCATTACTAGTTATGCATGTCTAAATACATTAAAAAAAAATCTTTGTATAGGAAAATATTCAAACACCTATTAAAAACAGCACAGTATAAGGAGCCTCCAAGTACCCACCACTCACATACAACTATTACCAACTTCAAAATATGATGTCATTTAATCAATACTTTAATATATACCTGAGAACATTCTGAATCACTTTTAACTCATATGTCACAACTGTTAGAGCTGCTGGCCAACTATTTCGTACAATACTCAAGAAAGGTAGGAGGGGGCTTCAAACAGTTCAGGGGAAAATCCCATTATCTTTGAGTTTCATTTTTTCACGAACCTTTTAAATCTCTACCTCCCATATTTAATTTATAAGTAAGTTGTCTTCTATAAGCTACTAAACAAAATGAGAAAACAAGATGCACAAATTTCTCTTCATTGCTTTAACCCTATTATCAAACTTTAAAATGCAAAAACTGTTAGACCTTTAGACTCTCCATTAGTATTAGTCAAAATCAATTTATGAAAATAATGATTCAATATAAAACTACTACTGGCCCAGGACTACTTACTCAACCTTGGCATTACTAACATTTTGCTGTTGTTGTTAAGCGCCGTCGAGTCGGTTCCGACCCATAGCAACCATGCATATGGTTTCTGAGGAGCAGCTGATGAGCTTGAACTGCCGACCTTGCAGTTCAGACGGCTTTGCACTCTGGTGCATTGATCCACAGTGCCACACCAGGACCCTACTATTGACATTTTGGGCTGGGTTACTTTTTTGTTGGGAAGTGCTGTCCTATGCACTATAGCATGTTTAGCAGAGTCCCTAGCTTCTTCCTAGATGCTGGTAGTGGTCTCCCCATCCCTCACTTTTGACACCAAAAATGACACCAAAAGTCTCCTAGGGTCAAAATTTACCAGACTGAAAACCACAACACTGGTCAAATGTGGCTATTTAAAAGTAAATTAATTATATAAAATTTAAAAGTTCATTTCTTCAGTCACAATCCATATTTCAAGTGTTCAATACTGCACATGGCTACTATATTAGGCAGTGCAGATAGCAAACATTTCACCGTCGCAGGAAGCTCTACAAGACAGCATTAATCTATAGTAATGGCTCTATACAGTTAGCTGGAAATAACAAACCCAGAAATAAAAACTATTTCCCAGCATGATTTTTCCTTTTTTTCTAAAAACGTATTTCTCCAAACTCAGAACAAACTTGTTTTGTAATACAATTTCTTTTCTGGACAGTGCTTCAAGTTTTAACTCCTAAATCACCTCAAAACTGCAAATAAGAAAATAAAAACACTCTCAATTTAAGCAGTATACAAACAAAAATAAAAGCAAACCCACTTCCATGGAGTTAATGCCAACTCATAGTAGTCCTATAGGGCAGAACAGAATTACCCCATAAAATTTCCAAGGCTGTAAATCTTTACAAAACCAGACTGCCACATCTTTCTCCCTCAAAGCAGCTGGTGGGTTGGAACCACCTACCTTTTGGTTAGCAGCAGAATACTTAACCACTGCTCCACAGTGCTCCTTTTAAGGAATATGTTTTCTTTTGTTTGTTTAAGCACCATAGAGTTCGCTGCAACCCACAGCGACTCGGTATAGAGTTTCCAAGGAGCAGCTGGTGAGCTTGAACTGCTGACCTTGTGGTTCAAACCGACTTTGCAGTCCAGTGCATTAACCCACAACAAAACATCAGGACTTCTTTAAAGAGTTTAGGACTACTTAAACTTCCTTGTTTTTATTAAAAGCTAAATAGTATTCTTAGGTATTTTCAAATAATAGGTTTTTAATTACAGCAGTAAAAATTAGGTTAGCAAACAAAACATGTGCAATAATACTTTATAGACACGCAAAGAACTTACTTCAACACTATTATAAAATGTTGTCAGAGAAAGACATCCTAGGCCAGTAAAAGTACTTTAAGTAATTTTGGAGATACATGCCACACTCTGTACCTGCTCTCAGCCACCTCTTCCTTCCCCTTTTTCTCTTTTACTCTCTTATTCTCCTCCACTTTCATGTTCTATGCATTCATTCTGACAATGACACCCAAAGACTTAGTTAACCCCATTGGTGAAACTCAGAACAAACCAAAACAAACAAAAAAGGTCTGTTAATCCTGCTTCAAAAACCATTTTAAATATGTAAAAATATATAATTATTTATTTAGGTGCTAAGACAGTACTTGCATTTACCATATATTATCTGGAAATTTAATGATCAATTCTCGTACATCCTCAATTAAGTGTCCAACGTTAATGTGAAAATGAGCACTGTGCTAAAACCAATTGCTTACATTATCTCATTTAATACTAAAATCTTTATGAAGTGGGTATTAACTTTCGTATTTTATAAATGAGTAAACTGAGACTTGACTAAGTAACTTGACCAAGACCTCCACAGTTGGTGACAGAGCTAGAATCTGAACCCACATTCTTAACCAAAGTTAAGAATCCTAAGAGCACCAAATTGTGAATTGGAAGACTTGATCACAAATCCTCACTATGACAAATTATAGAATTATGAACCTTGGGGTAGAAAGAGTCCTCTGATAATTACCAGCTAAGCAGTTTTTACATCATGTCTTTAACTTTTGCCAGATTCTGGCTTAAAAGCATAAGAATAAGATAAAACCCAAGTAAACACAATTTTATTTAGGGATATTAGTCATCATATACAAAAATTTAAACGTTATATAGAATTTATATGTTCAGGTGAGAAGCATCACCAAGTGGCATTTTAGGGTTACAGTAATTATAGCTCCCCAACAATGTAAAGAATGGCATCAGAATTTACAATTAACATTTTATGTATTAAGATAAAATGAAATTTTCATAAAAATTATTTTTAAAAATTAAGAAACTAGCTCAGAATGTGGCAAATTAATAAAGGGTCATCATTTATCAACTCTAACAGTCTCCCCCAAAGTTTTCTGAATCTCTATGGTGGCTGTGTGCCGTGGAGTCAGTTCCAACTCATAGCGACCCTGTCCAGGGTTTCCGAGGCTATAAATCTTGACGGGAGCAGAAAGCGTCATCTTTCTCCTGATAGTTTCAAACCGCTGACCCTGCGGTTCCCAGCCCAATTCATAACCACTACGCTACCAGAGCTCCTTTCTGAATCTCTATAGTACTCGTTTATTCAGTAAAATTTTAACTTTAAGTACCTACTACATGAAGTAAAGGAGCTCTGGTAGCGTAGTGGTTATGAATCAGGCTGTGAACCACAAGGTCAGCAGTTTGAAACTACCAGCTGCTCCACGGGAGAAAGATGACGCTTTCTGCTCCCGTAGAGATTTATAGCCTCGGAAACCCTGGACAGGGTCACTATGAGTTGGAACCGACTCCACGGCACATTCCATCAGCAACAACATGAAGAAAACTACAGTAGGAATTCATGGTAATCTAGAATATGGATAAAGAGTATCAACACAGCCCTTACATCTTGATACAGATGTCATGGAATCAAGTCAGTCTTGTGTTACAAGCATATTCCCAAAGTATACTTGACTAAAGTTCAGTGAACAAAAAACATGGCAAAATCTGAAGGTACTTGTAGAAGTAGTATGTAACACATGAAAATGACATAGGCTTTGGAGTCAAGCAGACTTTAAGCTTGTATCCCAAACTAGCTATGGAAATTGGGCAACTTAATTTCTGCAAGTCTATTTGGTGGTGGTGGTTATGCAAGTCTATTTATTCATCAACAAATGGAAATAATGCTATGTTATAGAGGTCTTGATGAAAAGTTTCCTAGCACAGTAGACAACATGAAGGAACACTCAATAAGTGTTCTCTTTCACTCAAAACACTGAAAGTTATTTACAGAAGATTTTTCGAGTCAAAAAAACTATTAAGTTTTATCTATCCAAATTTTCAATTTCTATGTTGAGTTGGCAGCAGAAGAGTAATCTGTCCAATGTACAACTATTTTGGTGGTTGGGCCAAGATCACTCTCCAGGGCTCTTTTCCACTGACTTCAATATATGTTGTTGTTGTTAGGTGCCATCGAGTCATTAACGACTCATAGTGACCCTATGCACAACAGAATGAAACACTGCCTGGTCCTGGGCTAACCTCACAACTGTTGCCACGCTTGTGCCCATTGATGCTGCCACTTTGCCAAATCCATCTCATTGGGGCTTTTCCTTTTTCTCTGACCCTACACCTTACCAAAGATATCATTCTCCAGCAACTAGTTCCGCTTCAATATATAGAAAACTAAATAAAACAGTTTGTTGTTTGTTGTTAAGTACTGTTGAGTTCATTCCAGCTCATAGTGACCCTATATAGGGTTTCCAAGGAATGGCCGGTGAATTTGAACCACCGACTTTGTGGTTAAAACCAATCTTGTGGTCTAGTGTTTGATCCCACAGAATTTGTACTGTCAATTTTAAAAATTAAACGGAGCATTAAATATACAACGCTAAAACTCTTTAATAAGTTCATGTGTTAGCAGCCAAATATTTTATCTGAAGTATTAAGTAAAAAATATAAAGTTAAATAGATTGCATCTCAAAGTATGAATCAGTGATGTTTTCATTAGGATCCTTTTAGCACTTACAAAGTATTTTACTGAATACAAGTAAAATTATATTCACACAGTCCTGTAAAGGACACTATGCTTTAAAACAGCCTCCTGAGCTCCCACAACGGGATCCTGGTGGAGCACTTGGGCTATGTATTTTATTTGGCTTTCTAAACATACACTGAACTTTCAAGTAAAATTACTGTACTGGTAAACTGGGTAACCAACAGAATGGAGGGTCAATGGGATACTTCCCTTTTAAAGATATTCCTTTGCAAGAAACATACGCATAAGCATAAAGTCATAATTAGACTGCTCTAAAAATACTACAGTTAAGAGGATCCTGTTTTACCTTTTAATCTCATAATCAAAATGTTCTAACTAAAAGGCAGAACCCTGTCTTTGATTTTATTCTTCAAAGAATGTCCTTAGGATGAAAGCCTCATTCAAAGTTTTTACAAATTTCAGCAGTGTTCAAAAACTGTTTTCTTGAGGAGTTGCACAACTTGTAGTATGAACCCCTAAAAACTATCATGAATGATTAGGATGTGTGAGAGTTTTACTTGGATCTGATGCATTACAATGCCTGAGTCCTACGAGAATACGGGAGTTGATGGTCAACCAGTGAGTTACCTACGCCCTCGCCCAACCCTTCAGCTGGCTGAGCTTTGCCAACCTGGGGACCAAATCTCCAGGGATCATCTTAGCCCAACAGTACTAACAAGAGAGTACCCAGAACCTTGGAATGAAGGCAAAGTGAAGAATCAACCAGCTTGTGTGATCAAAAGGAAGTAAACTAAATAACCCGCGTCCACCATTCTCAAACACACCAAAACCCCTCTCTCTACACACACATCTCCCACAAACCCCTGCTCTCCCTCCACATTTCTATACTACACACGCTCCCCTGCTACAACTCCCCTTCTAGGGCTATCCACGGGTCACCTTCGCGGACCATCCTTCCCCAGCCCTAACTTCGCACCCACACTCCTCCTCACCACCTGAGACACCGCTTGTCTCCCTACTCCACATCCTCCCACACACTCACCCTCCCTACTTCCTTGCTCTCGCTTCCCTCCCGGCTCCCAAAGAGCTTTCCCCAACCTCCCCTCGCTTGACTCCACGCCCCCAAACACCTTCACCCCACTACAGTAAGCTCCCCGCCTCCAGTTCCGAGGCCCAGCCCAGGCGAGCGGGGCAGGCACCTCCTCTACCGCCCCTCATGCCTGCCCCGAGCCGAAGCTCCCGCCTTGATGGGAGCCTCCGGGAGAGGGGTCTGAAGAGGGCGACGCCGGACCAGCGGTCCCTCTACTGCTCTCCACCCCCGGAGAGCTAGGGAACCGAGTCGCCTCTTGAGTCCCTCAGGGAGTGGGGGTCCAGACCGGAGTCCTCCTAGCCCGCCTTCCTCCCGATCGTTGGAGCGGAGGAGAAGGAGGTTCCCCGGGACTCACCTCGAGCCCGTTGTCAACATTAGCCCCGGGTTTCCCAGCACCAACTCCAGCGCTCGGGCTCTCCCCTCCCCTCCCCCCACCTATCTCGCAGTCGAGGACCCGCCTTCCCTCAGCTCCCCCTCCTCCCTCCGCCCGTCGGCCCTCCCGCCCGCCACTCACCAGCGCGGCTGGGCTGCTAGTGGGGGCGGGGCGGAGGGAGGCCGAAAGGAAGAAGCTGTCTGCGTGATTGCCAGATTGCAAAACAGTCCGAGTTGCTCATCCCTCGGCATACCAATTTCCTCAGGTTTAGCTCTGGTGTAGCTATTCCAGATCAACGACTCGTGTACGTGTCACCCACTTAGCGACTGGTTCACATTGCCTATTCAATGAGCGGAGAGAATTTTCCAGACAGGCATTCATTAGGGCAGCTACCACTTGCACCTCAGGCCAGGGCCCCGACTGGGGGGAGGAGTGTTCCAAGTACCGGAGGCAGGAAGTGGATTGGTCATCAGGAAAGGGAAAGTTCCTGAACTGGAAATGCGCAGGCGCAGACTCTGGAGGTAGGGGAGGGGAAAATGGGGCGGGGCGGAGCTAGCGGGAGGTAAGAAGGGGCGGGAGAACAGTAGGCGAGTTACGGAGCGCCATTAAGGACAAAGTTGGCCATGCGACTCTTATTGGAGTTTCCCGATGAGAATGTTATAAAGAAGAGATCTAAGAAGAGAAAGTTTGATTGGGTTCATTCGAGGGGAGTTTGAAGGTGTAGAAAGATGGGAATGGGAGGCTAAAGAATATGACTCATGAAGAAGGTGGTTAAAAATTAGTCTAGATAGGAGTGCTTTAATAAGACTACGAAAGTTTTCTGGGGGAATTTCCAGAGCACTTCTAGGTGTTTGGTATAAAAATACCCAGAGTAAAGAACATTCAAAGCTTTGCCCATACTGTCTTAGAAAGTACCTGGTACTATCACGCAAAAAATTAAATTACAATGAAATATTCTCCCGAATTACTGGGTGAAATAATAATAAGTGGTTAGTTTTTACGGGGTTTTCCAAATGCAAAAGGGTCGAGTGTTTAAATGTATCAGATTATCTACGCTGTATTTCCCCCTTTAAATTGAGGCTTTAGATTCTTATCAAAACGGTGCTAGAGGAGCTCTACTAACATGATCTGACTTGTCGATTTGGCTGGTCAGGAGCCAAAAACACAAAAGTACAAGTTGGTCTTGTTTCTTGTTTGACCTGCATTGCCCTGCCAGTTATCCAAGCTCACAACGTCAGCTGCTATCACCCCCAAACACCTGAGGCAAGTCTTAATTCCCTTTCAGTGTTGCTATTCGGTGCCTCCAACTCATAGCATCAGGAGCAAAACACTGCCCGACCTATTCACTTAATGAGTCCTACTTTGAGACTGTTGAAGCCACAGTGCCAATCCATCACCTTGAAGGTCTTCCTCTTTTCCACTGCCCCCTCCACTTTACCAAGCAGGAACTGGTCTCTCCTGTTGTTGTTGTGAAGTGCCATCGAGTCGATTCCGCCCCACAGGGATCCTGTATAGGGTTTCCGAGGAGCAGCTGGTGAGCTTGAACTGCCAACCTTGCAGTTCAATTGGCTTTACAATCTGGCGCATTAGCCACAGCGCCACACCAGGACTCCACTTCCTCCTGATAACATCCAAATTTTGTTGGTCCAAGTCAGTACAATGAATCCTAGCCTCTAAGGAACATGCTTGCTGTACTTACCATTTATTAGCTTTCGCTTATTTACTTCTTTACTTTCCAATTTATTCTTAGCACACAAATTCCCCTTCCTCCAAACTGAGGGTTGGTGTTTCTTGTATTTAAAAAAAAATTTTTTTTTTCAAAGCAAAACAGATGAATCATTTAAAAGAGTACTTCTGTGTAGTCTATAAGGAGCTCTGGTAGCATAGTGGTTACGAATCGGGATGCTAACCTCAAGGTCAGCAGTTCGAAACTACCAGCTGTTCCACGGGAGAAAGATGAGACTTTCACTCCCGTAAAGATTTACAGCCTCGGAAATTCTGTACAGGGTCGCTATGAGTCGGAACTGACTTCACGGTACTGAACATTGTGACTGATAACCAAACCCAACTCAATACCATGAAGTGATTTTCAACTCTTAGTGACACTATAGGACAACATAGAACTGCCACATAGGGTTTCCACATAGAGTTTCCTATGTTGTGATCTGTAGAAACTTTCTAGTTGGCTATGAGTCAGAATCAATTCGTGGTTCTGGGTTAATATTTACGGAAGTAGATCATCCGTCGTTTTCTCTTGGCTGTTGGATTTGAATAGCCTTTCCGTTAACAGTCAAGCCCTTCATCATTTCACCAACAGGTCTCCTTAAAGGTAGTAGAAAAGGAGTCAACTGCTCTCAAAATACCACGCTTGTCATAGCCAAAGATTCCTTTCTCATTTTGTCCGTATCCCTTAAGAAGCTTTGTCTGTTGTTGATAAATAAGTCCTCATACCATTCCAAATCACATCAACCTTTGTATTTTATCAAGTTATTATAAGGAAATCATGTTAATACAGGTGTTAAAACAACTCCCCAAGCCTGTACAATGATCCAAGACTTCTGTGCTTATCATTAAATATACCCCTGCAAACTAACCTCATTTAAAAAAAAAAAAAAAAGCCTCCTCTTGTTTTCCCAAGGACTTTGCTCACTTTGAAGTAACAGATGGTAGATGTTTAACCTAAAACTTTCTTTTTCCCAAGATTTGTATCTCTAAGATACATTCTGACGTATTCTGTATCAGTGTTATAACCTTCAGAGAACCAACTGTACATTGGAAATGGCATATAACCCAAAAAACACATTGCAATAGCTGCTGCAGTTTCTCTAGAATGACTACCTGCTTGCAAATATTTATTTTTCTCTTAACAAAAAAATTGATCTTTTAAATTATCAGTCTTTTTGTTTTGTTTTTTGGAATACAGTTGCTACTTCTTTTTGTTGTTGCTGAAACTTTTTATTGTGAATGGATTGAAAATGTACAGAGCTGATCATCAGTTTTATATGCAACAAATCATACACTTTATTTCATCTCAATAGTTGCAATCCCCACCATGAACAACAGTTGTCTCACTTCCTTCCTGTGATTCTTATTTCCATTCCACCCTCTTTTCCAACCCTTCTGAACTTTGTCCTTAGGTAAATGCTGATCTTGAATATTGGCTATTCCAAGATGAGCATAGATTTATAGAATTGTTGCCCCTCCCCCATATACCTTTCTGCTCCTGGGTTGAAAATTTTAGGCCACAAGGGTAAGTTCTGTCCTAGACCTGAAGGGTGGCGAAGGGTTATAGTCTTGGGTTCCTCCATTATCTTTCTGACCAGTAAATCTGGTATTTCTTCTAATTTTGAGTGTGTTCCACATTTTCTCACACTCTACCTGGAACTTTCTAATATGATCACTTTCATAGAAGTTGGTGTTAGCCAGGCACCATCTAGTTCTGGTCTTAGGGTCATGAAGAATGCTGTTCACGTGTTCGCTTATTCCACGGGACTAATTGATACTAAGTGACTTCATTTTTCATCACTCTTGTTTCTTTCACACAAGGAAAGACCAATAGTTGCACCTTCGATGACAGTCTTATCATTTTTAACACTGGAATCAGAAGAGAGGAGGAAAATTTGGGGGGACATTTGCTGGTGTACATTTATTTTAATAATCACAAAAAACCTATAGGGAGGTATTCTGATTCCCATTTTGTAGATAATGAAGCTGAGTCACAGAAAAGAGATTACTCAAGGTCAAAAAACTAATGAGCATTCCTTCAGAAAGTTGTACATACAAATATCATATAGTCCAGCAGTCCTCTGCTTGGTATATATCCACAAGAAATACAAACTATGACATAAGTAGATAAATACACACCAATGTATATACTGAATGACAGCATCATTCACAATAGCAAAAGGATGGAGACAGCCTAAATGCCCATCAGTGGGAGAATGGATAAACAAACTTTGGTCTATACACACAATGAAACATTAGGTAGATGAATCTGCGAAATACTTCATAACATGAGTGAACCTGGAGGACATTGTTGTTACGTGCCATCAAGTATATACCAACTCACAGCAACCCTATGCACAAAAGAACAAAACACTGCCAGGTCCTGGCCTAACCTCACAATCATTGCTATACCTGATCCCATTACTGCTGCTGCTGTGCCAATCCATCTTATTGGGGGTCTTCCTTTTTGTCTCTGACCCAAACATGATATCCTTCTCCAGGGATTGGTCCCTCCTGACAATATATCCAAAGTATGAGAGACGAAGTTTGGCCATCCTGGCTTCCAAGGAGCACTCTGGCTGTACTTCTTCCAACACAGATCCATTGTACCATGGAGTCCCTGGTACTTTCAATATTCTCACCATAACCCAAATGCATCAATTCTACAATCTTCCATATTCACTGGCCAACTTTTGCATGCATATGAGGTTATTAAAAAGACACAGCTTGTGCCAGGCTCACCTTTAGTCCTCAAACTGACATCTTTGTTCATCAAAGATGAACATAAAGATGTTCATAAAGAGGTCTTATGCAGCAGATTTGTCTAATACAATACTTGGTTTGATTTATTGACTGCTGCTTCCATGAGTGTTATGGTGGATCCAAGCAAAATGAAGTCTTTGACAATGTTTATTGGTCAAGAAGTGAGGATTTTTATTTCCTTTACATTGAGATACAACTCATACTGAAGGCTGTGGTCTTTGATCTTCATCAGTAATTTAAGTCCTCTTTGCTTTCAGCAAGTAAGGTTATGTCATCTGAATGTCGCAGGTTATTAATGAGTCTTTCTCCAATCCTGATGCCACATTTTTGTTCATATAATCCAACTTCTTGGATTATTTGCTCAGCACAGAGATTGAATAACTATGGTGAAATACAACCCTGGCACACATCTTTCCTAATTTTGAACCATTCAGTGGTCCCTTGATCTGTTTGAATAACTGCCTCTTGGTCTTTGTACAGATTCCTCATGAGCACAATTAAGTGTTCCAGAATACTCAAGCTTCTTAATGCTGTCTATAACTTGTCATGATCCACACAATCAAAAACCTTTGCACAGTCAGTAAAGTACAGGTAAACATCTTTCTGGAATCCTCTGCTTTCAGCCAAGATCCATCTGACATTCTCTTCTGAATCTGGCTTTAACCTCTGGAATTTCTCTACCAATGTATGCTTGCAGCTGTTTTTGTATTATCTTTAGTAAAACTTTACTTTCATGAGATATCAATGATACTGTCTAATGATTTCCGTGTTCTGTTGGATCACCTTTCTTTGGAATGGTGATCTGGTGAACACAGATCTCTTCCAGACAACTGGCCAGATAGTTGTCTTCCAAATTTCTTGGCATAGGTGAGTGAGAGCCTCCAGTGTCACATCAGTTTGTTGAAAGATTTCAACTTGTATTCCATCAATTCCCAGTGCCTTGTTCTTTGCCAATGCCGTCAATGCACTTTAGACTTCTTCCTTGAGGGTCATTAACTTTTTTTTTTTTTTCTTAAATGTTTAATTGTGAATTATGTGATAGTTTACATGGAAGAACTTTAGTTTTACATTCATTCTATCTTATATCGGTTCATTGCCATGGTTACAATCCCCTCCATGCATCATCAAACAACCAAAGGGTATACACTATAAGTCTGCACCCTGGTCATCAGCACACAGTCCCTCTCCCTCTCTGGATCTTAAGTCCCCAGCTGCTCCATCTCTCCACGTCATCGTCTCTGCCTCCATCTCAGGCAACACTGCTTCTCTGGGTAGGGTCTCACTCTCCACTCTTCTCCACTGATGGTCCCAAGGACCTCCACTCCTAGACTGAAAAGTTAATCACTCCCCTCCTTGCTACAAAACATCTACCTTTACAATCCCAACCCTCACAATCAGTCCTGATAAAAATTATTCACTATTGTATCACAAGAGACCTATCCTCATTTCCTTTCATCAAGCCCGCCTAGACAGATTGGATACAACTCACTGGAGATTCTACCTTACTCCATGCCCTCTGGATCTAGGTTCCCTCTTAAAGCTTGTAAGCCAGTCACTTCTTGCCTTTGTAGCTCCCCACCCCATTTTGTGTAGCCAATGTCCAAGCTGCCCATCCCTGTGTATGGAGGCAGTGGGAATGATCCTTGCTGTAAAGATTTCTTCCCTCTTTTGAGCTACTGCATCAATAGGTGTAGGTCAAGTTCATCAAATTGTATCAGATTACTCTTTTTTCCTGTTGTTTCTTCTTCTAGTTGAGCGCTGATCATCCAGTCATTGAAGCCAGGTCAAGTGGGTATTATCTGCAAGAGTGGGTGTTCTTATGCATATACCCTCTCTTCTTATCTGCTGGACGCTTCACTCTCCACTCTAGTTCTCTGTGGCTATGACACTGAGTCTGGGCCCAAGAGTCCCCAGGTCTTGCCACAATACTGGCCAACCAGGTCTCCACCTGGGTTCATAGAAGTCTATTGAACATTGTAGGGCTTATCTCACCACTTCATTGCTGTTTTTCCCTCACTTCCCCTTATGGGTGACGAGCATGGTCACCAATCAGAGCATGTATTCCCATTGAGTCTTAGTCTTGGAAGAGGGTTTGCACTGAGAGGACCCGACCACATGCCTTGATGTCTCCTGGGCAAGCAACTTGCTTGTTCTTGTAGTAACAGTCGGTCTGCCTCTATTGTTTTGTATTTTCCCTGTCGGTCTTTCTTTCAAGAAGTATCGTCTGTTCTTAAAGCCACTCCAGGCTGGTCTGCTTGTCCTTTCAAGTGGAAATTTCTGAAGATCTGGATGTGGTTCAGGCTTCCACCTATATTCTAGGGTCATTGACTCTTGATCATATCTCTTGAAGTTGTTGAACATTGGCCATTTCTTTTTGGTACAGCGACTCTGTATATTCCTTCCATCTTCTTTTGATGAAGAATACTATGCTGAACAAAATTATTCAATCACAAAACGAAAAATACTGTGTAAGACCATTACTGTAAAAGCTTAAGAAAAGGTTTCCATACTAAAAGAAACATTCTCTGATGGTTACTTGTTGTTATTGTGTAGTGCCCTAAAGTCAGTTCTGATTCATCGTGATCCTGTATAGGGTTTCTGAGTAGCGACTGGTGAGTGTGAACCACCAACTTTCTGGTTCAACCTTGTGGTCCTGTGCTTATCCTACAGGGGAGAGGAGAGTAATTCACTGGATAGAGGGCAGACACATGTTAGCTCAGGTGAAGGACAGGGCAATATAGAAGAAGAGGAAGAATGGCAGAAGATTAATGAAGATAGGTGAAGACACAAGAAGGTCAGCATGGGTTCAAGGGGACAGAAGTAAATAGTGATATAGATACAACCTTGGAACAGATGTTCTATGTGTAGATACATGCATTGAGAGGTAGGGAATGGATATAGAGGAAGAATGGAATGTGTATATATAAATGTATAAGGAGCTCTGGTAGCATAGTAGTTACAATTCGGGCTGCAAACTACAAGGGAAGCAGTTTGAAACTACCAGCTGTTCCGTGGGAGAAAGATAAGACTTTCTGCTCCTGTAAAGATTTACAGCCTCGGAAACCCTGTACAGGGTCTCTATGAGTCGGAACCGACTCCATGGCACATAACAACAACAACATATATATATATATGTATACCACAAATATGTGAGTTTGAAAGAAGATATTTTTACATGAGTATTTGCCTTTCCTATAAACACAACTACAAATGTGATGGAACATACAGCAGACAAAATGATGAAAACTCCTAGATATTATCTAATGTCTTAAGGCAATGAGTTGATGGGCCTAGGGGCCCAGAACCATAGCCTCAGGAGACACCATGGTCAATTGGCACGTAACATAGTCCACAAAGATAATGTTGTACATCCTGCTTAGGTGAGTAGTGTCTAGGACCTTGAAAGCTCATGAGCAGCCTTATAAGGTGCCGCTATTGGTCTTTCCACATGTGGAAGAAACAAGAGTGATAAGAGTTGTAGAGGCTTGAAATCAAGTAGTGCAACGGACGAATGAAACATCAGTCTCCATAACTCTGAGACCAGAAGAACTACACGGTGCCTTACTAGCAATTCTATCTGCCATGGGAAAAGTGGGAGAAAATGTGGAACAAAACTTGAAATTAGGTTTTTTAAAAAGTCAGGTTTACTGGTCAGAAGGAGACATAAGGAACCTGAGATTATGGATCTCCACCACTCTTCAAGTCTAGAAAAGAACTCAGCCTCATGACAAGCAGTAGTTTTATAGTGTGGGACAATTACATAGAAGGTATGTTTACCTTGAAATAGTCCGTCATTCAAAAGCAAAAGGACAACATTTACCTAAGGACAAAGTTGGGTGAATGCAAATAGGAACCACAGGGAGGAAGCAAATAACTGTTGTTGCATGGCAGAGTTATAATCATTGAGATGAAACAAGTGTATGATTTGTTGCATGTAAAGTGAATAATCTGATCTGTAAATCTTCACTCAATTCATAATAAAAAGTTAAAAAAAGAAAAAGAGCCACCCAAGACAAGATTGCCTTTTATCACCACTCCTACTCAATGCTGTGTTGGTAATTGTAGCCAGAGCTATGAGACAAGGAGCTCTGGTAGCGTAGTAGTTACGAATCGGGCTGCTAATCTCAAGGTTGACAGTCGAAACTACCAGCTGTTCCATGGGAGAAAGTTGAGGCTTTCCGCTCATGTAAAGATTTGCAGCCTCGGAAACCCTGTGCAGGGGTCACTCTGAGTCGAAACCACGGTACTTAACAACAACATGAGGCAAGAAAGGGCAATTAAAAGCATTCAAATTGGAAAAGACGTGAAACTCTCTTTATTTGCAGATGATATCATCCTGTATGTAGAAAATCTCTAAGACTCAGCAAAAAAAATTATTGGAACTCATTGAAACATTCAGCCAAGTAACAGTGTACAAGATCAATATACAAAAATCAGTTGGAAGAAAGATCTGCAGGAATAATCCAAAACAATAACGGCAGTCTGATTGATTACTACAAGAACAAGTAAGCTGTTTGCCCAGGAGCCATCAAGACAAGTGTTTGGGACCCCTCAGAGCAAACCACCTTCCAAGACTAAGACTCAAGGGGAATACATGAACAGGCATGTGGTCTGTCTGGTGACCACATTGGTCACCAATAAGGGGACGAGGGGGGAAAAATCAGCATTGAAGTTGTGAGCTAAGCCCAACCACATTGAATAGACCCCTATGAACCAGGGTGGAGACCTGGATGGCCAGCAATATGGCAAGACCTGGGGACTCCTGGGCCCAGAGGCAGTGATATGGCCACAGAGGACTAGAGTGGAGAGTGAAGTGTCCAGCTGATATGAAGTGAGGGGAGATGCACAAGAACGTCCATACTTGTATACCTACTTGACCTGGCTTTGATGGCTGGATGATCAGAACTCGACTAGAAGAAAGAAAGGGGGGGTGGGGTGGGGTGGAGGTAGTAACCCACTGCAATTTGATTAACTTTACCTATACTTATGGATGTAGTAGCTCAAAAAAAGAAACAAAGATTTACATCGAGGATCACTCCCACCCCCTTGGTACACAGGGTTGACAAGGATGGGCAACTTAGACATTGGCTACCCAAAATGAGAGGGCCTGTAAAGGCAAGAAGTGACTGGCTTACAAGATGGAGCCTAGTTCCAGAGGGGGGCGGGGGGGAAGGTAGAATCACCAATGGATGATTTCCAAGTGGTTGAGACGGGGCTGGCGAAAGGAAATGGGGATAAGACTCTTGTGGTACAATAGTGAATAATTGCCATCAGGACTGATTGTGAGG
>NW_006408744.1:1610756-1612544 GCF_000296735.1 Chrysochloris asiatica | reverse complement strand
AATACAATAGTTGGTTTCCTCTATATTAATAAAGATAGTTCTGAAAAGGAAATTAGGAAAAGAATACTATTTACAATAATCAACAAAAAGATGAAATAATTAGGAACAAGTCTAACAGAGAAACAAAAGACAAAGAAAAATACAAAACAGTACTACAAGAAACTAAAAAAGACTTGCAAAAATGGAAGACTATACCATGTTCACAGATAGGAATATTTAACATTGTGAACATATCAACTACCGAAACTGTCTATAGGTATAATGCAATCTCTATCAAGATTCCAATGCCATTCTTTAAAAAGATGAAAAAAACTGATCACTAACTTTGTATGGACAGGAAAGAGACCTCCAATAAGCAAAGTATTACTTAAGATTCTTTAAAAAGATGAAAAAAACTGATCACTAACTTTGTATGGACAGGAAAGAGACCTCCAATAAGCAAAGTATTACTTAAGAAGAAGAATAAAGTCAGAACTTTACAGAACCTCTACAAGAAAAAGGCAAACATCCTAATTAAAAAATGGACACAAAACATGAACAGACACTTCACCAAAGAAGGCATTCACGTGGCCAACAAAGACATGAAGAAATGTTTGTGATAATTAGCCATCAGAAAGATTCAAAACAAAAATGAGATTTTTTTTCCACCCCAGCATTAATAGAAAAGTTAAAAACAAAACAGAAAACCACAAATGCTGGCAGGGTTGTGGACAGACTGAGACCCTCCTACATTGCCGGTTGGTTCCAACTCATAGTGACCCTGCCTAGGGTTTCTGAAGAGCAGTTGGTAAGTTTGAACCACTGACATTGTGGCTCAAACCTAACTTGCTATCCAGTATATTATCCTGCAGTGCCACAGACTCTACATTGCTGATGAGACTATAAAATTGTGCAACCATTGTGGAAAATGGTATGGTACTTCTTCAAAAAGTTGGAAATAGCAATACCGTATGACACAGAAATCACTCTACTTGGTATCTATCCCCAAGAAATAAGAGCCATGACAAGTAGATATACGCACACCAATGTTCATTACAGCGCTATTCACAACAGCAAAAAGATGGAGACAGCCTCAGTGGAAGAATGGATAAATAAACTTTGGTGTCGTACAGTGGTTTAATGCGCTGGACTTTAATGTCGGTTTGCTATGAAAGGCTGGCAGTTCAAGCTCACCAGCTGCTCCTCAGAAACCCTATATAGGGCTGCTATGGGTCGGAACCGACTCGATGGCACATAACAACAACAACAACAATGGGATGGAACCGGCACTATGGCACTTAATAACAACAATAACACATACACACAATGGAATACTATGCAACCTTGAAGAATGATGAATATGCAAAACATCACATAAATGAGCCTGGAGGACAGTATGCTGAATGAAATTATTCAATCACAAATTTTGAATGAGACCACCACTATTGTAAAAACTCAACAAAAGGTTGTCATGCTAACAGAAACATTCTTTGATGGTTATCAGATATAGAAAATAAGGGTAAGTAATGCACTGCCTAGAGGGTAGACATATGTTAACTCTGGTGATGGGGAAAGCACTATACAAGAAAAGGGAGGTTGGCAGAATACTGATGAAGACAGTTAATACTAATAACAACAGTTAAAGGGGATGGAGGTAAATATTGTTATATACGCCACCCTGGAACATCAGTGTTCTGTAGATAGACACATGGACAGACACACAGGCTGAATGGGTATGGGAGGGAGAGTGGGAGTATACCCACAAATATATAAGGGTTTGACAGAGGATATTTGTGCAAGGATATTTAC
>NW_006408744.1:1603566-1608111 GCF_000296735.1 Chrysochloris asiatica | reverse complement strand
ACCCTGTGCAGGTTTTCTGAGGCTGTAAATCTTTAAGGACTCATCTTTCTCCCACCTAACAGCTGTAGTTTCAAACTGTTGACCGTGAAATTAGCAGTCCGATTGTAACCACTATTTTAACAGAAACATCAATAAGTGAATGAGTGCATTCTTGGAGGGGTAAGAGGAGGAAACATTTATATTGAAGCCGTAGTATATAGGATTAAACTAGAATGAAAAGAAAAATATATTTTTTAGAGGAAACAATCATAGATTGGAATTTTATGTTTACTTACCAATGGTTATGTATCAGGCTGCGAACCGCAAGGTCAGCAGTTCGAAACTACCAGCTATTCCGTGGGAGAAAGATGAGGCTTTCTGCTCCCATAAAGATTTACAGCCTCGGAAACCCTGTACAAAGTCGCTATGAGTCAGAACTGACTCCATGGCACATAACAATAACAACCTACCTGGTATGGCACTGTAGGATAAGCACTGGATCTCAAGGTCAGTTTGAAAGGTTATCAGTTCAAACCCACCCTCTGCTCTTCTGAAACCCTAAATAGGGTTGCTATGAGTCATACAGGCCTTGTTGTCAATGAACAACAAAAATAACAAATACCAACTCTCAATAAACTAAATTTAGGATTTTGTACCCCTTCTTATGATTTCCATGAAAACTAACTCAAATTTTGGTTGTTGATAGGTTAAATGAATGAATGGACAGAGATAAGCAGATGCTTCTATATTAGTGTATGTTGGGCATTAATCCACTTAATGATACTATTTGGTAGATACTGTTATCCATTTTTTTTTAACAGATGGAGAAACTGGGGCTTAGTGTAGTTAAATAATATGCTCAGGATTACAAAGCAACTAAATAGGATTTCAACCCAGGCCTACGTGATTCCAAAGTTCATGTTCTTATGTAATATTTCCTCCCATTCTAGGATGTTTCCCCACCTTATACGAGTATGACTAAGTTCACCACGTATGATAATCTTCATATTTAAAAAATATATCCCTTTTACACAGAGCATAGAATATGATTTTATAATCTGGTTTTAATAAGCTCTACCGATTCATATAATGAAACAAGAATGTATGCCTTACTCAGATCAATATGTTTCTAAATCTATGCCCAAATCGTACAATGGAAAGAGGACTGGGCTGGGCATCAACAACCTGGTATCTAGTCTCAGAGCCCTGCCTCTGCATGTACAACCTGTGAAACTAGGACAAGTCATTTTAATCATCCTGTGACTCAGACACTCATTTTAAAAATGAATGGCCTGCATCTATATGGAACAGATTGACGACAGCAATTGAAAAGATTGAATAGGAACTTAGGGGGCAGTGAGTTTATGTTCATGAAGCAGGAACAACTTGGAAAAGGAGATTGAAAATGGTTGCACAACTCAAAGACTGTAATCAAGGTCACTGATGTGTAGAAACATTTGAGTTGGTGTACATTCTACTGTGTATATTTTCAACAGCAACAAAATAAATTATTAAAAGTGAATAAATTAGGTGTTTGTTTTTTTACTTTTTATTGTGAATTGAGTGATAGTTTACATGGTAGAACATTGCTTTAACACTCTTCATTTCATTGCAATGATTACAGTCTCCCCCCTGCATCAGCATTCAACAGTATTCACTTCTATTCCCTATTTTTGGGGGTTGGGTTTTTTTTTTTTTTTTTCGGATGTACACAAAAACACTCAGGAATATATAATCATTGAAACAACCGATGTGCACATTCTGCAAGCCTGCCTCCTGGCAGCCAGCTCTCAGTCCCTGTCTTTCCATGAGTCTGGAGTCCTCAACTGCTCCCTCTCTCCATGTCCTCATCTCTGCCTCCATCTCTGGTGTTGCTGCTTCTCTGGATAGGGTCCCACATTTTGCTAATAAATTAGGTTTTATCATTAGATTTTACGGTTTTAATTTCATTTTGGCAACGCATTGCTACTTCCAAGTGGCTAGGAATCCAAGCGATAAGTGACTGCCTTCATAATCCAGGATGATATTGTCACATTGAGAATATGGGGGGTGGAAATCATTGTTGAGAGTCTTCTGGAATCACTTCATTTCTTAAATCAGTTGCTAAAGATATAGTTAAGAAATAGATGACATTTCCAATGTATCTTTCTTCTGAAAGGTACTATGGTTTTGGAGGTGGTGGTTATGTGCCATGAAGTCAGTTCTGACACAGAGTGACCCTGTATAGCATTTCTGAGGCTGTAAATCTTTACAAGAACTGAAAACTTCATCTTTCTCCCATGGAGAAACTGGTAGATTCAAACTGCTGACCTTGCAGTTAGCAGCCCAACTCATAACTCACTATGCTAACAGAGCTCCTTGAAAGGTACCATACTGACATAATGTATACATTATACTTCCCTAAGGTTTCTGGTCTGATGCTTTAGGTTAAACACTAGACCGCTAACCATAAGATCGGCAGTTCAAACCCATGAGGGGCTCCTTTGAAACCCTATATAAGGTGACTATGAGTTGTAACTGACTTGAAAGGTCTAACAAAAAAACAACAAGTTTTCCCTGTGGAATTATAGAAATTGTCATTCCATTGTGTCCTACCCTTTTTTCTGCACTTAATGAAAGACTCAATCAAATAGTAATGGCGCAGTTAAACAAATAATCCCCACTCTTGAAGATTTTATCTTGGGAGACAAGATAAGTAGAAGAAGGAAGAAAAGTTAAACAGTATGGCACTACCTCTATTTCTACAGAAATTTTTAAAAAAGGGAGCAATAGATTTGGTTGAATTAGTTAGAAATTTCACAGGACACAGGTGAGAAGGCTAAACTGAGAGTCTTTATCATGACAGACATACTTTCTCAGAGAGCACGTGTGAAAATCAGAAGTAGTACAAGGAAATTGAGGAGCTCTGGTAGCATAGTGGTTACGAATCAGGCTGCAAACTGGAAGGTCAGCAGTTCAAAAGTACCAGCTGTTCCACTGGAGAAAGATGAGGGTTTCTGATCCAATAAAGATGTACAGCCTCGGAAACCCTGTACAGGGTCGCTATGAGTCGGTTCCTACTCCACGGCACATAATAACCACCACAAGGAAAATGAATGAAAAAGAAGTCAGAGGAAAATCATGAAAACAAAGAGAAGACCTTTGGTATTATTCTGAGGAAAAGAAAAGAAATTATGAAGTTGTGATTTGTAAGAAACTTTTATTTATCAGGAAAGAATGAGACCAAGTGACAGCAATTCAGGCTAAAGGATTCATGTGACTAAATTGCAGCTTTTCTTCCTCACGTTTCTAGGTCTTATTAACCTTTCTAATAAAAGTGGGAAGATACAAGGAAAGAAAATGAAAATAGTTAACTGGGCAATAAGTAAGTGTTGGGTTCTACACAAAATATAAATAAAACATGGTTATGCCACATTATTATGATACTTTGAAAATTGTTTTTTAACATAAAGTTACAGATGTAAGAAATTATGCTAGCTTCAAAAGTATAAATTCTAGCCTGCTCGGTACTTTAAACAATAGGATGAATAATCTTTCTTTAAAAAGAAAATAGATTATTGACTAGCTTGGTGTTCTGACCATTTACATATTTGAGTCCTCTGTTAATGAGATGAAGGACCTGGTACCTGAAATAGTCTTAGTCCCATACTCAGCCACTGGCAATTGTCTTGTCCCCTGACACACAAACTCACTCATCAAGTCTTAGACATACCCATGATCATTCAATCCCAGAAATCATGCCAAAGACTGCTCCCATAGTTAAGACCTTATGATAATAATAATTTTTAAAATAGCTGGTACATATTGAGTACTTATAATATGCCAGACACTGGTCTAATTACATCACTCTGTCCAGTAGATATTATTACAAATCTCATTTTACTGATAAGGACACTGAAAATTAGAGAGTGAAATTACCAAGGGCCCACCATAAGTAAGTCATTGCACCAGTATTTGAGCACAGGCAGGGAGGTTCTACCACACATTCATTCACTGAACTAACGTTTATTGAGCACCTATTTTGTGCCAAGCATTGTTCTAAGCACTTGAGAAATACATTTCAGTAAGCAAAACTTACCATGAACTTTGCCTTCCTAGATTATACACTTTAGTTAGGGAGACAGACAAAGAAATGATAAATAAATTATATGGAGTATGTTAAGAAATGATAGGTGTGATGGTAAAAGTAAAAAAAATAGAGTAGGTTAAGGGGCATCAGAAGGGTTGATGAGATGAGTTGTGTTTTTAAAAAGGTATGAAAACTTCATTAAAAAGATAACATTCTTTTCTTTTTTGGTTATAATTTTAAAATCATTTTTAAATGTTTAAATTTGAAAAGATATTAAAATGTTGAAACCCATCTGCCCAGCACCCATAATGTAGTAAATACTAACATTTTGCCATGTTTGGTAAAGAATGTTCTAAGGAACTAAAACACTGCAGAAATCATAGAAGCTTCCTGTCCCTTCTCTCCCATTCTCTTTATGCTCCACCCCTCAATACCAAAATTTATATTCATTCTACCAACTCTCTCTCTAACTCTCTCTCTCTCTCTCTCTCTCTCTC
>NW_006408744.1:1602113-1603466 GCF_000296735.1 Chrysochloris asiatica | reverse complement strand
TATATATATACTTTTACTACACATATACACAATTGCAAAGCATATAGACTAGTCTGATATATTTTTAAGAATTGCATGAATAACATTCCTATAATTTTTCCCTGTCAACTTTACAGTCTTGGGATATGTTTACATGTGTAGCTATGGTTCACTGAACTTAACTTCTGTATAACTTCTAGTGTGGCAATGTAGAATCAGCCCTGGACTGCGAATGACAAGGTCAGCAGTTCAAATCCACCAGCTGCTCCTTGGAATCTCTATACAGGGTTGCTATGAGTTGGAGTTGACTTAACAGCATTTAACAACAACAATATAGCACTTCATTTTATGAAAAAGTAAAGCCCATAATCTTAAAGTCTTATCTATTGGCTCCATATACATGATTTTAGATTTTATATTAGGTCTTAGAATCAAATGAACTTAGAGTCTGAAGGAACCTTAATGATGATTTGACCATGAGGAAACACAAAAGTTGGACTCTCCCAAGGCCACATAGCTAATCAGTGCAAAAGATGCTAGAATCTAGCAGTAGTTTCTGCCTAGCATAAATGGTTAAGTGCTAGACTCCTAATGGAAAGGTTGAAAGTTCTAAACCACTCAGAGGAATCTTGGGAGAAAGGTCAGAAGAACAAATAAGACAGCAGATTGGGTAACAGTGCAGTGAGGAGCTCCATCAGCAGCAACACAGAATACCAGACCAAACAGGCTCAGGGAATGGGGCTAGAAGCCTAAACCACATAAAAAGGAATATTTAGAAGGTTGGAAGGCTTACAGCTAAAGCAATTTGTAGCAGAAGCCAGAAATCCATTGCTTTCTAGTTCCAGACACTCAACTGCTCCAGGAGCCACCATCTTGGGCAAGACCAAGCAGGGGAAGGATCAGAACACCCATGGATGCCTCATAGAATCAAGGAGATAAATGTGTGACCATTTTATTTTTTTTGTATCTGTTCATTGGTCTCTCAATGTCTGCACACCTCCATTCTGGTGACTAGAGGGGATGCCAGAGCAAGTGGGCCCCCACACCCATCCCCACCTCGACCCCCAGAGGGTTCTATTACGCATGTGCACAGATCTCCTCAAATTTTAAAGTGACACTTTCCACTTGAAACCAAACGGCAGTGAAGTCTTTATCACTAGGGGATTGTGGAGTGGGACAGGCAGACTAAAAAGGAAATAGGCCAAAAATTAATTCCTGAGTTACAGCACACCAACCAACGGTGGCATCTTGAAATTTCTCAGGAAGAAGAGTGAAAAGGAAAGCCCATCTCCCTGATCACATCTACCAGGAGGCAATCAGAAAGCATAAAAAACACCAAAATACTCACCCTTTAAGTATTAAGGCCACAGATAA
>NW_006408744.1:1594172-1602013 GCF_000296735.1 Chrysochloris asiatica | reverse complement strand
GCACATGTCCAGAAACGAGATAAAGTGACTGTTGCAAATGAACTGGAAGTAGACCTACACGCCATACTGGAAAATGGGCAGGCTTTGGAAATGCCTGAGAAGCAATTCAGAAAAAATCATTATAAAATGTATCAAAACACTATACAATGCAGTTGAGAAAAATAAAGAAGATGTCAGGAAAGTGCTACAGGAACAATCAAATAAGATAGATACAGCATTGGAAACAATTCAAAACCTACAGAAAGAGGTCCAAACAATCAATAATAGAATATCAGAAATGGACAATACACTGAAAGGGCAAAGGAGTAGAACTCAAGAGATGGAAGCCAGAGCTAGTGAGCTAGAAGATAAATCTCTCAACACTACTATGATAGAAGAACAAGCATTAAAAAGGGGAAAAAAAATCTGAAGAAGGCCTAAGATTCATGTTGGCCAACATGAAGAGGAAATAACTTAAGAATTATCGGCATTCCAGAACATTAAGAATCATACAAGCCCACAGAAAAGATTGTCGAAGCACTTCTGGCAGAAAATTTCTCTAACATCCTGAAAAGCAAAAAGATAAGCATTCAAGAAGCTCAGCGAACTCCAGGAAGGATAGACCCCAAAAGAAAATCACCAAGACATATAATAATCAACCTCTCCAAAATCAAAGGTAAGGACATAATATAAGGTAACCACAACAGTGGGGTTGCAGTGGGAGGCTTAGTTCAGATGCTGGGGAGGGCAATACAAGAAGGGGGAGAAGGTGGAAGAACAAAATAGATAGGGGAACACTGAGACAGGTTTGCATAGCCTAAGTGGGACAGAGGTGTTCTTGTGCATCTCCCCTCACTTCGTATCAGCTGGATGCTTCACTATTAGCTCTAACCCTCTGTGGCTATGTCCTTCCACTCACCAGTAGACCAATGTGGTCATCAGCAAGCTTACATGCCTGTTCATGTGTTCTCTTTGAGTTTCATTCTTAGAGGGGTGTTTTTCCTGAAGGAACTTGATTGCTTGCCTTGATGGCTTCCTGGCAAACATCTTGCTTATTCTTGTAGTAACCAGTCATGCTGACATTTTTGTTTTGGGTTTTTCCTGATGAACTTTCTTTGAAGATATACCTTCTGTTGCTCTAGCTCCTCCAGGTTGGTCTGCTTGTCCTTGCTAGTGGGAATGTCCCACCTCATAAGGTTCTGGATGGGACTCAGGATTCCACCTATACTCTGCAAAGACTTTGCAAGAGGCCTATTTAACTAGACAAGTTCTAGAACCCCTTTTAGGTATTCCAATCAATTATCGGATGAAGATAGTCTTACAAGTTTTCTGTAATCATGTTTCCCAACATTCCTTTCTAGCCCACTCAAGTATCTATTTTACAATAGTAGGCAGGGGAAACCAATATTCATAAGATAGTCAAGGATTTTAGTATTATTTCTCCTCTTCAAACTATGCTTAGTTCCCTGTGTCACAGAGCCCCATTGTTCCTAGATTGAGCATGTATCACTATTTACCCTTCCCTAAATTCCACACCCTTCAATTTATACCACATCAGTTTGGTGTTCTCAAGGGACTCATATTATGTTCCTTTTCGATCATCTTTGAGTTTGCGGAACAAAAATAAGTCTGAAGGGGCAAGATCAAGACTGCAAGGTGAATGGGGTAAGGTTTCCCTAATGAAACTCTCCTAGGACAGCCCTTGCAATCTCAAACAGTGAGCAGATGCTTCATTGTGATGGAAAAGAATTTCTTGACACAATATTTCTGGCCTTTTTCTCTGTCTAGTTTTATTAAGACTTCTTCCTAATAAGTTCTCATGAGCATTACATGTCCTTCAAGAAACTCTATCAAGATTACCCCTTGAGAATCGCAAAAAGCAGTTTGCAGTAATTTTCTGAGCTGACTTCTTGACCTTTACTTTATTTAACTGGCCCAGCAGATACCCTTATGGTTTTGAATGGATCTTTGTGTGTGTGTGGGTGCGTGTGTGTGTATGTGTGTGTGAAGGCACCCTAACGAGACAAAGTCTAGTGTATTATTGAAAGATCTTGTCTGCAACCATCTACTGATTGCAGAGACATGCTTAAACACATTTTGTTTGGAATAAACCCATGCATGTATGAGCTAAAACCCTAGTGGCAATACTTTTTAAGTTACTCTTATATCTATATAGAAATGAGATCATAGAAAAAAGAAAACAAAATGTTAATGTTTTGCCGGAATACTAAAACTGTTAAGCTATTTAGCTTAGTATAGTCTTTAGTTTAAAAACAGCCTTAACTCCAGCAGTCCTACTCCTAGATATGTACCCAAAAGAACTGAAAGGAGGGATTGCAACAGATAGGTCCACACCAATGTTCCCTGCAGCATTTTTCACAATAGCTAAAAGGTACAAATTATTCAAGGGTCCATCAACAGATAAGTGGGTACATAAAATATAGTATATTCATACAATGGCATGCTGTTCAGCCACAAGAAAAAATGATATATTGATGGAGCTCTGATGTGACGCTGTAGGATAGGCACTGGACTGCCAACAGAAAGGTCAGCAATTCAAACCTACCAGTTGTTCCTGGGAAATCCTGTACAGGGTAGTGATAAGTCGGAATCGACTCAATGGCACTTAACAGCAACGTAACATTAATCAACCTTAAATACATTACATGAAGTGAAAAAAGCACAACACAAAAGAACAAATATTATATGATTCCACTTATTTGAAATGTCTTGCTGTTGTTGTTAAGTTCTGTCGAGTCGGTTCCGACTCATAGGGACCCTGTATAGGGTTTCTGAGGAGTAGCTGGTGGGTTTGAACTGCCGACGTTGTGGTTCGCAGTATAGTGCTGATCCTATAGCGCCACACCAGGACTCCGTATAGTCTGTTGTTGTTGTTAAGTGCCATCGATTCCAACCCGTAGCTAACCTGTATAGGGTTTCCAAGAAGCGGTTGGTGAGCTTGAACCGCCAATCTTGCAGTTCAAACTGCTTTGCAGTCTAGCACATTAATCCACAACACTACATAACTGTCTAGAATATGCAAATTAATAAATACAGAAAGTAGACCAGAGATCCCTAGGGATTAAGGAGAGGAAAGAATTGGAGTTTATTTCTTACGGGTGTAGAGTCTCTGTTTATGATGATAAAAAGGTTTGGAAATAGATAATGATGAAAGTTGTACACTGTGAATATAATTAATACCACCAAATCACATACTGCAAAATGGTTAATATGACAAATTTATGGCATCTGTATTTTACCATAATAAAATATAAATAAAAACAGCATGAATAACCAATTAATGATTATAATAGTGCTTTTCCCACAGTTTGCTATTTAAATATTTTTAAACTTTGAGTATCTTATTTAATCCTTTTGTGTCCATATTTTGTTTGTCTTTAGTAGATAAGAATACCATAATATCCAGAATGAGATTTTCTCTCTAGTTTGCTTACTAGCAAAGGCTCAAGGAAATACGAGGTACCGTTCTAGAACTTAAGTTATCCCAGAACTAATGTAAGGGAAGCTGATACTTCTCTCTGCTACTCTTCTCTCACCACTTGACTTTTCAACACTTCCCTGTATATTCACTTAACTAGAACATATTATCTATCTTAACTGAGCAAAGGACTATAATTTCAAAGTTATTTCCTGAAATGTAAAAATCATTTCAACATCTATGCCTCACCACATTCAATCCAGAAATACTCACTTCTGTTGGCTAGAAGATCAACCGTTTATAATAGCAGGATTGACTTTGGATATGGTAATTAATTGGGAAAGACTATGATGATAGAATTTAAAATCTTTACATCATTTTCTTTAATCAAAACTCCAATACCCATCTTAAATGGAGCAGTCAAATAAAATGGACTTTAAAATGAAACTATAGTGTGGTATATGCGACTAGTAACGGATGGGACTTATGAATCTGAGATACTCAAGTCTCATTGCTGTTCAGTCTGTTCCGACTCATAACGACCCTGTATAGTGTTTCCAAGGAGCAACTCTTGTGAGTTTGAATCGCTGAACTTGATGTTCAAACTGACCTTGCAGTCCAGTGCTTATCCTACAGTGCTATTCCAGGACTACAAGTCTAAGCACTTTAAAAATATAACCACATTATCCTTTTGCTACATAATTCCTAGCCCCTCCTTGAAGCAGCATTTGCGTAAAAGCAACTCTTAATAGTTAGGGGTTCTTCATTTTCACCCTGTTTTGTTTTATCCTAAAGAACTAGCTTAGTCATATAACCTCTTTCTCTATAGGAAAAGGTATAATTATCCACCTACATTCTAGAAGCACTTTAAATGCTAAAGAGTAATGATGCTGTAGAGGGGAAAAAATGGTTTTGCTTTCATAATAGATCTAAAATGTTGGTATCTTTGTAGAATGTGCCTTTCATTCTACCTTTGATTTGCCAAAAGCCTGGCTCCACTCTAGTATTGGTGAGGAGGGGAGGAGATATGTGCCACTTCCAAAGAGGACTCTTTTCCCTTCAGAGCACATGTCATCCACAAAACTCTCTAACTCAAGATTCCTGGTAATTTTCCCCTCATTTATTCAGACTTCAGATCTGATCCACCATCTCAGAAACTCTTATTAACCCATTTGAATCCAACAGATTCCTGTATCAAGAACATAATGTATTCATCTGTTCATTTATCTATACATGTATCAATTTAATTTTTAATAAGTATTACTATGCATCCGTCTCTATTTTGGAAATTAAAATACAAAAACAAATAAAACACTATTCCTGGTCTCAAGGAGCTTCACAATCGAATAAGGAAGACAGGTAGAAATTGATGACAAAGTTGTGAGAAAGGCCCACCATTATCCTAGGTCATTTCATTGTCCATGTTGAAGACCCTATGCAGCACCCTGACCTTACTTTTACTTTTGTTGTTGTTAAGTGCCTTCTAGTTGATTCCGATTCACAGTGATCCTGTATAGGAGCGGTTGGTGGGTTTTAACTGTCTATGTTGTGATAAGCAGTCCAGTGCTTATCCTACAGCTCTACACTAGGACTCAACCTTAGTTTGTTGTAGTTGGTATTAAGTGCCGTTGAGTCATTTCCTACTCATAGCAATCCTGTATAGGGTTTCCGAGGAGTGACTGGTGAGCTTGAACCACTGACCTTGTAGTTCAAACCAACCTTGCAGTCCAGCATACTAACCCACAGCATCACACCAGGGTTCCCCACCTTAGTTTAGCACTGACATTTTTCTTTAACTTTATCTCTGATAATTTTCACCTTCCCCATGCTTTAGCAATATCCTTCCAATGACCAAGCCCTGGGGCAAGAGTGACATGCAAAGAATTTGTTTCTAAACTTTCAAATACTGCATATCTCTCTCTGACAATTTTCCTTTTTAGGATTATGTGTGTGTGTGTGTGTGTGTGAGAGAGAGAGAGAGAGAGAGAAACAGAAATACATATAACAAAACATGTGCTGTTTCAACATTTTTTTACATGTTCATGCATTACAGTGACTCTCCTTTTTAGTTTTCATTTACCTTCTCTTCGACCTCAACAAGATAATCAAGCTTCTTGAGTTCTCATTTTCTGCCAGTCTATCTCCCTACCTTGGCTTATTCCCTTCCTTATTTATCCCTATCATACATAATTCCTACTTCTTAGACACTGTTGTTGTTGTTGTTATGTGCTGTGGAGTCGGTTCCGACTCATAGCGACCCTGTACAGGGTTTCCAAGGCTGTAAATCTTTACGGGAGCAGAAAGCCTCATCTTTCTCCCATGGAACAGCTGGTAGTTTCGAACTGCTGACCTTGTGGCTCGCAGTCCGATTCGTAACCACTACGCTACCAGAGCTATCTTACTCTTTTACAATAGTGATGAGTATTGTTGTTATGTGCTGGTAAGTTGGTTCCAACTCTTAGCGACCCATATAGTGCTCCCAAGGAGTAGCTGGTGGATATGAAATACCAACCTTGTAGTTAGCAGTCCAGTGCTTATCGTACATTGCCACCCAGTGTAGTTACCATTTACTGAGCATCTACTATGTTTCAGTCTTTGCAATAGGTGTTTTACATGAATAATTAAATAAGCATTTAATAGATAAGCATATATATGGTCCAAGAATGTAGAGAACCTGCCCAAGGTGGTATAGGAAGTGGCAGGGTCTGAATTAAAATCCAGATCTGTCTGACCCAAAGCTCACACTCTTCCTCTTTCCACCAGGCCACATTATTCTTTCCGTCTGGGTAGGAAAGCATTATGTAGTTTTATCTTGATATCCAAGATGAAAAGTGAGTTGGTATTATCCTTAAATTAAGAATGAGGGAGTAGAAATCAAAGATCATATTAAATTTCTATTATTTTTATTAGCTTTCTAATAATGCATATTTTAGATAAACAGAGATTTAAAGTGTACAATGCTCTAAAATAACAAGTCATAGCAGTGTTGTAGGAAAAGCGTGGAAAGCATTAAACTTCCAGTATGAAAACCTGAATTTAAATCTTACCTCTGCTATGTATTAGTTGTATGTACCTAGGGTTTTAAGGAAAAAAGTCTATATATTAGGGAAACCAAGAAGGTCCCTGAAGGTAAAAAAGACAAAGTTGGAAGAAGATAAAAGAAGACAAGGAATGCAAGAAATCAAATAGCCTATTTCATTAGGCATTTCCGTTGGTCAAAACCTCTTTAAAGTGTTCAAGAGCAAAGATGTACATTTGAGGACTAAAGTGCACTTGACCCAAGCCATGCTATTTTAAATCACCTCATATGCATGTGAAAGTTGGACACCGAGTAAGGAAGATTGTAGAAGAATTAATGCATTTGGGTTATGATGTTGGACAAGATTATTGAAAAGTATCATGGACTGCCAGAAAAACAAACAAATCGGTGTTGGAAGAAGTATAGCCAGAATGTTCCTTAGAAGCCACAATGATGGGACTTAGTCTCTCATATTTCAGACATATTATCATCAGGAGGGACCAGTCCCTAGAGAAAGATATCATGTTTGGTAAGTGGAGGGTCAGCAAAAAAGAGGAAGATCTACAACAAGATGGATTGGCACAGTCCCATCCAGAGCCTTCTGAGGTGGGATATTCCTGCTTGAAAGGACATACTGAACAGCCTGGAGTGGCCAGAGGAATAGAAAATACTTCTTGAAAGAAAGACCAGCAGGAAAAATAAAAAACAAAATGGCAGTCTGATTGGCTACTACAAGAACAAGCAAGTTGTTTGCCGGAGAGCCATCAAGGCAAGCAATCAAGTCCCTGTAGAATAAATGCCCTTTCAATATTGAAACTCAAAGGGAACACACAAGCAAGCATGTAAGCTTGCTGGTGGCCACATTGGTCTACTGGTGAGTGGAAATGGGGGAAAGGCAACAATGAAGGTATGGGCTGAGTTTGACCATAGACTCTCATCAACCAGGAGATGGGAGAGAGAAGAGGAAGGGCTAGTTGGTCCAAAGTGTGGTGAGACCTGGGAACTCCTAAGCCCATGGACAAGGACCTATCCACGGAGGGCTCAAGCTGAAAGTGAAGCATTCAGCTGATATGAAGTGAGGGGAAATGCAAGAACACCCAAACTTGCAGATAGTACCCATTTGAGTGATCGTCGATGGCTTGATGATCAGAACTCGACTAGAGGAAGATAAAAAAATTTGATAAAGGAAACAAGTACAAATTGCTATAATTTGATGAACTTGACCTATAGTTATGGGTGTAGTAACTCAAAACACCAACTGAGAGGGGAGAGGGAAGGAGTCTTCATATCAAGGATGAAACCTATCCCCTCTGTACACATGGTTGATAGGGATGGGCAACTTAAACATTGGCCACCTAAAATGGGTTGAGAAGGGGGATATAAGGGCATGAAGTGGCTGGATTA
>NW_006408744.1:1582176-1591802 GCF_000296735.1 Chrysochloris asiatica | reverse complement strand
TCTGCAAGCGTGGGTGTTCTTGTGCACTAAGAAAGTTTTATATTACATCATCTTTTTCTAAAATATCCCAATCTTCCCATTTCTTCACTGAATAATTAAAATACATTTTCTTACTTCATTTGAGCAGCAGCTTCTTGCTGATGTTTTGCCTGCTCTTCTTGCTTCTTTCTCTCTTCCTTTTCATGTTTCTTTTCTTCTTCTTCCTCTTTCTTCTTTAATTCTTCCTCTGCTTCCATGAAGATTTAAAGCCCCAGAAACCCTATACAGCGTCCCTATGAGTCGGAACCAACTCCACAGCACTTAGCAACAATAACATTGAAATGGCACTACCAATTTAAGAGGACAGTGGTAACTCAGCGGTAGAATTATCTCCTTCCATACAGGAGGCCTGGGTTTGATTTTCGGTCAATGCATTTCAAGCACAGCCACCTCCTGTCTGTCAGTGGAGACCTATGTGTTGCTATGATACGGAGCAGGTTTCAGCAATATTCCAGACTAAGACAGAAAAGTAAGAAAGGGGGCCAACTCAATGGCATTTAGTAGCAACTGTCTGATCTCTAGAGCTCTATGTCCAACTACGTACTAGATGTCTCCAGCCAGATGTCTCCCCAACACTTCCAAATCAGTATGTGTAATTTCGTATGTCCAGAAAGCTTTATGCACCTTCTTATTCCTCCATTGTTCAGTGTTTTGGTAATGACATGAGTAACCACGCAATTACTCCAAACAGGTAATCCTGCCTCTAGATTTGCTTTTCATAGCTAATCACCAAGTCTAAAATCTATTTATTTTCATTGATTCATATAATCAAAATGTATCTACTGATTACCTACTCGGTGTTAAACACTGGAAATAGAGAAATGAAGAAAGGAGACAAATACCCACACTCTTATAGTTTATAGATATAGTTTGTAGATTATACTTCAGAAGGCAGGCAATCCACAATGGAGTGGATGGGCTTCTACATCACAGACATATTTTAGTTACATAAATTCAATCAATTATGTTATTATGCTTAGAAGACAGAGAATGAACTATTTAAATACTATGTTGTTGTTAAATGCCTTAGAATCAGTTGCAACTCATAGCAACCTTGTATAGAGTTTCCGAGGAGCAGCTGGTGGGTTTGAACCATTGACCTTGTTCTTAGCAGTTCAGTGCTTATCCTCCAGCGCCACACCAATAGTGCAAAACTTAAATGAGTACATTTATGATACCATACCTGGAAGCTGGGAAATTTGCAAGACAGTAAGCAGTTCCTGGGGCTAAGGATGATACAGATACCAACCCTGGACCCTAAATTCATTCAAAACAGTCCTCAAATCTGTCTCCTTCATTGTTGTTAGTCCAGACCAACAACACTTTTCCTGTCAGTGGATGCCTGTGCCTTGCTAGCAAACAGGTTTCAGCAAAATTTCCAGACCAGGATGAAAGTGGATGACAATAGTTTTTAAATTTGTCTTGCTTTAGACTTTTCCCTGGCTAGCCATACTGACTATACATTGACTCAGAGTGATCTTTTAAAAATTAATATTTGATCAGGTCACTGTTGCTTAAACCCACTCAGTAACTCTGTTCTTCTTTGGCTAAAGTTCAAATGTTTTGACATTATTTTTAAAATGTTCCATTTTCTTTGAAAGATTCCTGATCTTGATTTATTTCTTAAAACTCTCACCTTCTGTATTTTCCAACGAGAAACTTCAATGTGCTGTGTATCCAAACTAACTTCCAAACATTTGCTAGTGCTACTGCTTTCCTTCCATTTCACATCTCCTCCTGTATCTCCTCCCTCCCTTTTACTGCTAGATCTTGCTTAAGATTTCACCAAATATATATAAATATGTATGTGCAGAAAATAACTTCATCTTCTCAACATCAAATCTATCAACCCACCTGAATATGTACTTGTATTCTCTGACATTCCTCTTTCTGTATACATAAGGTGTCCTCACTCCTGTTCAAGGATAACCTTTTCGCTTTTGGATCAAGTCTTCTCCAGGATTTGATATAAAAGGACATTGATCCTATTCTTACCCCTTCCTTACTGCTCACAGCTTTTAAAATTATCCAGTTTATCCTATATCTACCTTTCTAGCTCTATCTCTTAATATGCACCCAATTTTCAAACCTTTTCAAATCCCTTACTATCTCAAGTGTCTTTGCTTATGGTTTGTTTGGTTTGGTTTGGTATGCCCTTCTTCTTGCTCATTTATCATCTAACTTTTCATTCCTCAAGATTCTCTTGTACTGCCTCTACCATTGAAAGGTCCCCTGGCATACCTGTCTGTGTTGGATGATGCTCCTGTGTACTTCCAGTGCACCCGTACATACCTGTCTTATAGTTTCCATTATGTTGTGTTGAGCCATTTAAGATAGAGAGCTGATTTAAGGGCAGACACTGTATTTTATTAATCTTTGTAATCCAGTAGAGAGATAGTGAGTGAGTGAGTGAGTGAGTGAGGAGGGCAGATATTTGGGATCATATGTAAAATGTTCTTGGGAATAAAGGATAGGGTTGCACAAGTGACTGGAATGGTGGATGGTTGATTGGGAAGGATTCAGACTCCTCCCGCCCCCATATAGCTAAAGTTAAAAGTGAGTCATTGTAAAAATGGTGTGATAGAGGTGTCTGACCTTCTCTACCTTCATAAGTCCAAGGCTGATCCCCAAGAAAAGGAAGTTAGACATGCCTTCACCCTTCAACCCTTTAACCAACTCTGACACCAACCTTCCTTCCCAAGACATTCTCTACTGCTCTGCTGGGTAGGATAATTTATTACAATGGCCTCGCAGAACTCACAGACAAGACTCACAATTATAGGGTTTATTAGGGAAGTGGTAGTGGTGTTGGTACTGTGCTGTCTAGTCAGTTCTGACTCATAGTGACCCTGTAGAGGATTTCCAAGGCTGTAAATTTTTACTGGAGAAGAAAGCCTCATCATTCTCCTATGGAGCAGCTGGTAGATTCAAACTACTGACCTTGCAGTTAGTAGAGAAGTAACAGGTTACAATTCAGGAGGATGTTTTAAAATTAAGAAAGGTGTGAGACAAGGTTGTATTCTTTCACCATACTTATTCAACCTGTATGCTAAGCAAATAATACGAGAAGCTGGGTTCTATGAAGAAAAATGTGGCATCAGGATTGGAGGAAGACTCATTAACAACCTGCAATATGCAGATAATACAAACTTGCTTGCTGAAAATGAAGAGGACTTAAAACATTTACTGATGAAGATCAAAGAGCACAGCCTTTGATATTGATTACATCTCAATGTAAAGAAAACAAAAATCTTCACCACTGGATCAATAAACAACATTCTTATCAACGGAGAAAAGATTGAAGTTGTCAAGGACTTCATTCTTCTTGCATCAACTATCAATACTCATGGAAGCAGCAGTCAAGAGATCAGACGACGTATTGCATTAGGCAACTCTGCTGCACAGGAACTTTTTAAAGTGTTGAAGAGCAAAGATGTCAGCTTGAGGACTAAGGTGCGCCTGACCCAAGCCATGGTATTTTCAATAACCTCATATGCATGTGAAAGCTGGGCAGTGAATAAGGAAGATTGTAGAATAATTGATGCCTTTGAATTTTGGTGTTGGAGGAGACTACTAAAAGTGCTATGGGCTGCCAAAAGAACCAATAGATCTGTTTTGGAAGAAGTGCAGCCTGAGTGCTCCTTAGAGGCTAAGATGACCAAACTTCGTCTCTCATACTTTGGACATATTGTCAGGAGGGAACAGTCGCTAGAGAAGGATATCATGCTTGGTAAGATGGAGGGTCAGAGAAAAAGAGCCCCAACGAGATGGATTGGCCAGGTGGCAGCATCGATGGACTCAAGTGTGGCAACTGTAGTGAGATTGGCCCAGGATCAGACATTGTTTCGATCAGCTGTGCATAGGGTCGCTGTGAGTCGGTTCAGACTCGATGGCACCTGACAACAACAACAACGACTCAGGATACAGTTCTTCAATCAGCAGTGCCCACAAGCATGTCTCTCTGACTGACTCTTGGCTTCTCAGTCCTTTGGCCTCTGCCCTGCTTAGACAAGTGTGACAAAGTTCCCTTAGTTCTTGTGGTAAGTGCTCATAGCACCTCATTCCTTCATCAAACCTACTTCTTGAAGGCACTCAATTTACTCAAGTGAGGCTAGCTCCTCCCATAAATACCTGGAGGCACCCAGTTAGCAAGCCTCCTGCCCAAATGCACTAAGCTTACTTGATATGTGGCCTTGGAAGCCTAAAACTGTCTTGTGCCTCTGGGATCACTGTTTCTCTGTTGATAGGTCATTGTTTCTCTGTTGATAATTCTCGTTGTCTCCTGCCTTTTCTGGAGACTTGGTGTAGCACTGTATGATAAGCACTGGACAACAAAGTCGGTTTGAACCACAAAGTCGGCAGTTTAAACCCACCAGCTGCTCTTTGGAAACCCTATACAGGGTCGCTAAGAATCAGAACAGACTTGGAGTCACTTAACCACAATAACTTGCCTTTTCTGGTGTAACAGCTCTGTGTCTCCTGGATTAGGTGGTTCTCAGTGTAGGGATTCCGTCCAAATGATGCACTTCACTCCTGGCTCTTCTTTTTCTGCCAGCGGTTGTGAAATCCCCCCTTCTCCCTTCCTGTGGGGTGGCTGGCTCATTTTAAGCCTAACAGATGGCAAAATGGACCCATCCCTACTTTAGGGTTTTATGCACCTTAAATGAGCTCTGGTTACGAATAGGGCTGAGAACCTCAGGGTCACCAGTTCGAAAATACCAGCTGTTCCGCAGAAGAAAGATGAGGCTTTCTGCTCCTGTAAAGATTTACAGCCTTGGAAACCCTCTTCAGGGTAGCTATTGGTCGGAACCGACTCAACGGCACTTAACAACAACAACAACAACAACAACAACAACAACAACACCGCACACAAGGAGTCCTGGTGTGGCGCTGTGGGCTATGGCGCCAGACTGCAAAGTCGTTTCAACTGCAAGGTTGGTGGTACAAGCTCACCAGCTTCTCCTTGGAAACCCAATACAGGGTCGCTATGGGTCGGAATCAACAAACGCACACAAAGAGTCTTGGTATGGAGCTATGGTGGTAGTGGTGGTGTGCCGTGGAGTCGGTTCTGACTCATAGAGACCCTGTACAGGATTTCTGAGGCTGTAAATCTTTACGGGAGCAGAAAGCTTCATCTTTCGAACTGCTGACCTTGAGGTTAGCAGCCCAATCCATAACCACTACGCTCTTGGTGTGGCGCTGTGGGTTAATGCTGCAGACTGCAAAGCCGTTTGAACTGCAAAGTCGGTGGTTCAAGCTCACCAGCTGCTCCTCGGAAACCTTATATAGGGTCGCTATGGGTCATAGCCGACTTGACGGCACTTAACAACAACAACCACAACGCTACCAGAGGATAAGCAATAGACTGTTAACCGCAAGGTCACCGATTCAAACTCACTAGCTGCTCTTCTGAAACACGGTCGGTCGCCATGAATCCGAACACAACAACAATCAGCAGTTCTGGCGTGGCGCAGTAGGATAAGAAGTGGACTGCTAACCGAAAGGAGTTGGAATCGACTTTACTGCACTTAACTAAACAACAAATACAACCATGTGGTGGAAGTCACAAAACTTATATCTAGGAAGGCCCTGTTGAGTAATCCACTGCACTACAGTCATTGAATAAGATAGTTACGGAAACGTTGTCAGAGATAGACGAAGCAAGAATGTCAAGCATCTCTACACTGCTATAATCTGTCATGCCCAATTACTTTAGACTCCCATTCAATTCCTTTCCTACTCATACACACACCGGCCCCCTGGTTTCTTCTTTTTTCCTCAGTTTTTCTTGCTTAAGGGAGAAAGAAAAAAGTAAAGATTGATTTTTCTAGCTCTCTCATGTGTTCTTTTATTTTTGCATCCCTTGACTTCAGTCTCAGCCACTGTCAAACCTATTGCTAATTTCTTCCTTCCTTCCTTTCTGTTTGAGAACCCTTATTGCGTTTCTGTGTTTGTATTCTGAGGTTTTCTGAATTTTGACTAATTCTGACACCAACTTTCCCTCCCATGACATTCTACTGGGTGGGATAATTTATTGCAATGGCCATACTGACAAGACTCACAATTACAGGGCTTATTAGGGAAGTGGATGGAAAGAGATGATATGAGTGACTATTCATTAGCAGGAAAGTGCAGAATATACAGATAATTCATTTTTTGTACTATTAAGGCAGTAACGCTCTGCTCAGCATTTCCTCACTTCGCCCATCAGCAAATCCAGAACGAACCTTAGTCCGAAGGATCACCCCGGAGTCCCACCCCACTGCACTAGAGTGCTTTAGCCCCTGGCTACGCTTCCCAGGGTGGGTCCCTCCGGGCCAATCAGCGCGGGGGCGTAGTCCGGGGGCGGGGCTCCAGGCCCCAAGGCTGTGCTCTCCAGTTTCAGCTCGCCGGCAGCGTGCCCTGCTTCTTCCCGGTGTCTACTTTCCTAGTCCTTCCGTCGCTCTCTCCCGTACCGGGAACCCAGGCTAAGATATGGCCTCCTCTTCCGTGTCAGCGGCTACTCGAGGCCTCGGTCGGGTACCCCACCTCCTGCGGCGCGGCTACCAGACCGAGCGGGGAGTTTACGGCTATCGCCCAAGGAAAGCAGAAAACCGGGAGCCTCGGGCTGGCCTGGCATGCCCCACAGGTCGGCGAGCGCTGGGGGATGTGGCCCAGGCGTTTGGGGAAGGAGGAAAGGTCCGGTTGGGACGGCAAAGGATCTCCTGTCTGGCCTACGGTGGGGTAAACGGCCCGGAAGTATCCGCAGGCCCATGGGGATATAGTGGAGGCTGCCTGCAATCTCAGCTCCTTGTTTAGGATTGACCCGCTAAAGGAGGCGTGGGTGTTGTCAGTGTAGGGGGCACCCTCCCGTCCATCCTTTTTTATTGGGGACCATGGGGTTGGGGTCTCAGCGTAGGTTTCGCTTTTGGGATAGTTCCCCCACCGTCCATGTTAGACCCTGGTTTAGGGAGCTATTGTCTGTTCTGTTCGGTTAGTAAACTTGTGGGAATTTAGTGCTTTGCGTAGGCGGGGCTGTGTAGGAAAAGAAAAGTTACTAGATCTCACAGCTTTTCCAAGTAACACTAGGACACATTTCCAAGACCATCTCCAAAGCTTTTGTGCCTTGATAGGAAAGGCGTGAGCAACAGATGCTTGGGAGAAAGTGCAGTTAGTTCATGAACTTGGGTAACATCATAGTATTTATTTAGTTGTGTCCTAGTCCTAGTCTCCTTTATTGAACTTGGAACCAAATTACTGGTGGTTTTAATGGCTTAAGAGAAGTGAATATCAGTTTTTGGACATTCTCATATGATCGTTTGCAAGAGATAAATTCGAGTATTTGGTTTGTTTATATGCCAAAATTATCGTATCTTCATTCGTGTCTTCACAGAGCAGATAATGAATGCATGCTAATTATTAGAGAAAAATAATATGGCATCTTTTTTTATCCAATTATCAGACAGATACTTTAAAATCCCTTTCATCATCTAAGTATTGGACCTTTGAATCTCACATCACACACTGATACCTCAGTACTTTACTCTGCACCAAAGGGGGGATTTAGAATACATGTAATTTCTTTCTAATACAATGAGCTTCTCTAGGGAAAGTGTGTGTGTGTCAACTAAAGGAGTTCTTGGTGTGATACTGTAGGATAAGCACCAAGCTACTAACCACAAGTTTGGCGGTTCAAACCCACTAGCCGCTCCTAGGAAACCCTATAGAGGATTGACTATGAGTCGAACCAATTTACACTTAACAAAAACAAAGTGTAATCTTTACAAGATACGACTGAGTTTCTAATTCAACGTATGAGGTGAGGTCCACAAATGTTGTTGTTGTTGTTATGTGCCGTGGACGAGGTCCAGAAATAGGTACTTTTATCAGATTATCTCCTTCCTCAAGTGTTCTTTAGCAGAAGATGCATGACCATTCTTGGCCAAACAGTGTTATGTTGTTGTGAAGTGCTGTCCAGTCGGTTCCGAGCCATAGCGACCTTGTATAGGGTTTCCGAGGAGCCGCTGGTGAGCTTGAACCGCCGTCCTTGCAGTTCAAACGGCTTTGCAGTCTGGCACATTATCCCACAGCGTCACACCAAGACTGCAAGTGATATACTTTAAGTGTCCTCCAGTCGCCTTGTATAGGGTTTCAGAGGAGGAGCTGGCAAGCTTGAACCGTCGATATTGAGGTTCAGCGAGACCTTGCAGTCCAGCGCATTAACTTACAGCACCATACCAAGTGATGTAATTATTGTTAAGTACGGTCGAGTTGATTCTGACTCCTAGCAACTCTATATAAGGTTTCCGAGGACCGGCTGGTGAGTTTGAACCACTGATCTTGCAGTTCAAACCGATCTTACACTCTAGCACATTAATCCACAGCGCCACACCAGGACTCCAAGTGATATAATGAGGGGCTTCAAAGAGTGTGTGTGTGGGGGGGGGGAGTGTGGGAAAATGAGTTTGTTAGAAATATCTCTGATAGTTTCTTCATTTAAGATTATTTCAGCCAGTACTTAATGCACAGCTTTTGTGATCTTGCTTGATGTTTTACCTTACTCTTGAATCTCTATCTCATTCCTGTTAATACCGTGAAGGCTTGCCTTGAGAATTAAGGTTTACCTTAAAATTTACCTGGGCTCGTGGTTCTTTATCAATTGGAAGATTGTATCAGAATCATCTTGGGAGTTTGGGGCTGGTGTGGTTTGGAAAATAGCTATGAAATTGATTTTATATATAATCACCTCCCTGTCATTTATCATCAGATTGTTTACGCTATCTCTGTTAGCGAATTTACTTTGTTGTGGGGTATTTGGTGAAATTTGAAAGTTCTGTATTGAGTCAGAACTTTAAGCCAAGGGTATGGTCTTGTGTAGTGTTGGGAGAGAAGCAAAAAAAAAAAAATCTGTTGCAGGATCTGGCTTAAGGTATTTTATTATTAAGAGTATTAACTTTCTTTTCACTTTCCTAAGTTGCTTTGCTTTTTTGTTTTTTAAACTTTTTATTGTGAATTGAGTGAAGTTTACAGAGCAGATCATCAGTCCCACATTCAACAAATCATACACTGCATGTCATGATTGCAATCCGTCCATGTATCATCACTTACCAGTATTTACTTGTATTCCCTGGCACTCCTCCCTGTGTCTTCCACTACCTTCATCTTTCCTGCACCAATTTCCATTGTATTGTATATTGCCTTCCCCATCACCCAAGTTACCATGTATCTCCTTTCACCCAGTGAGTAATCTTCCCTTCTCTCCCACCTTTGGTAACATAGAATGTTTATTTTAGCAAGAAAACTTTTTTTTTAATTTGTTACGGTATTATCTTACAACATTTGACCTTTTGTGACTAATTTCACTCAGAATTATGTCTTCTGAGTTCATTTATGTTATGAGATGTTGCTCAGATTTGTCACTATTCTTCAGTGTTACATAGTATTCCATTGTGTGTATGTATCAAAGTTTATATCCAGTCTCCTACTTTCTGTTTCATGACTAGTACATTTAATTCATTTAAATTCAATGTAATTATTGACAAGTATGAATTAATTGCTGCTGTTTCGCTGTGTGTTTTTTGTGGTGTTGCTAGTTTCTTTGTTCCACA
>NW_006408744.1:1573568-1580415 GCF_000296735.1 Chrysochloris asiatica | reverse complement strand
AGTCAATTCCGACTTGATGGCACCTGACAACAACAACAACCTTCCCATTCCTGCTTAACTTGTCCTTAGGTAAAAATGTTGCCCTTTACGTTTTGAATAATTAACCATTCTATAGTGAGCATGCTCTACTAGTGTTATTGTCCTCCTATATACCTATCTACTGCTTGCCTGACAATTAGACCACGAGGGTGACTTCCATTCAGAAAAACTGAAATAAAAATGGGCAGCAACAAGAAAAAAATATAAATACTCAAAAGAGAAAAGAGGATAGGAGAATAGAGCTGTACATGAGAAAAAATAGTAGAGAAAATAAAATGAAGGGGGAAAAAAACACTGAAAAACCAGAGAGAAAAGATGAAAAGAAAAAGAGACTAGAGTAGTAAAGAAAGATCAAGAGACTAAAAAGAATAGGGTGGAAATGAGAAGCAGAAGGAAAAGCAAACAGGATAAAAATCAAGGTAAGGGAAAGAGAGGAAGAAGGAGAAGAATAAATAAACAAAAGCAATGAAAGGAAAAATCAACAAGCAAAAATCAGTTCTGATACAGAGAGGAAAAAAGTATGGGCACGGACTGCTGCTGGCCAAGGAACTCATGAGGTGGATGGAGGATGGATGTGAAAGCTGAGTTTCCAGCCCTTGATAGAGTTTTTATGTTGTTGTTGTTAGTGCCATCAAGTTGGTTTCAACTCATAGTGACCCTGTATAAGGATTCCAAGTAGCGGCTGGTGAATTTTGAATCGTTGGCCTTGCAGTTCAAACTGACCTTGTGGTCCAGTGCATTATCCCACAGCACCACACCAGGACTTCAGAATTCCTATAGGAGTAGGTATTGTCTATGTTCAGAGTACCCGATTTGGAAGTAGTTTAGGGAGGCCTTTCAGGTTGTTAATTTCAATGTCTGCCAGAACCATAAGGCAGCTGGAGCAGGGTGGCTGATTATGAAGGTTCCTGTTAGTCTAGTTTTGGTCTGGAAAATCTGTGGGTTTTGTAGCTTTGAGGCAGAGCCTGCCTGAATCCAGGTGCCAGGGCAGCACAGCGGGTCGTACCGTAGCTTACACTGGTTCAAACATTGCAGCTCTGAATGCCTAGAGAGCAGGGGTCTGCACTGGGTGTAGATGAGGGTGGGGGCTGGCCTCACCTCTTTTATCCAGGGAAGTGTGACTAGGAAGAAGGAATCTCTCCTTTTCTATCACCTGTGTGAATCTACGCTATCAGGCCACCATCTGTCTGTCCAGTACTGCTCCAAAAAGTACAAGATGACCACACTATGTCTACTTGGAAGTTCATTCACAAATCAGTCTCCTTCTTTTGCCTCCTCTGCTCAGCTTCTTTTCCCAGTAGATATTCAATCTACTTCTCTAACCTTTCTTTCGAAGGCCAAGGTTCCAGGATTGTCCTTTGTATCTGTTTCATTTGGTCTTTGTTGTAGAGGGTCTGTATAGCCTTCTACCTAGTCAGCCATCTTGCTGGAAGTTCCCGCCTTAACTTTTTAAAAAATTAGTTTGAATAAAACTTAAAGGCAAAAGGGCAGTTTTTAGTTTTCTTCAAAATTACCATTACATGTAGATCTGTGATTTCTTTCTTCTTTCTGCTTAAAAATCATCACATTCTTTTTTTTGATAACTCTATGTAGATCTTTATCTCCTACTAGACTGTGTGAGCGGAAGAGAGTTGTATAGATCACTTCTAATGGCCTATTAGCCAGAACTTGGTCACATATCTATGCATGTACATCTACAAGAGAGAGTACAAAGTTTAGTGTGTATTCAGAGTAACCTTGTGCCAGCTAAAACTTATTCTGAGAGAGAAGCATGCTGTTGTTGGGATACAACTAGTAATTACCACAGTCCACCACTTTCCCCATGCAAGTATCCTAAGCTTTCCTTTCTACATAGAGAATGTATTCACCTTCTCTGTAGGGGAGAAACCCCCAAAGGCCTATTCAGTTCTTGAACTCAGCTCAAAGGTCATTATCTCTGGGGAATGTGTTGTCCCTTCCATCAAGCCATGGCTCCTTGTGGTCTGATATTTTATGAACAGCCTTCTATCCTATATATATATATACACACATACATTTGATATGAAAAGGTAAAAACATTCACTCTGCCCTCTCTGCCCAGGAGAAAAGCTAGAATGTTAATCAGGTTACTGAGTGGGACCAATCTTCTGATTTCCCTCTTGTCTTCAAATAGGTCCGAAACTTAATCCCTCCCCAATTCTGAATCTATATAAGTCAGTGTTAACTTGCATTCCGATGCTCAGAATCTGGAGAAGCTAGCTCCTCTGAGTCAGCTGGCTTAATAAAATCTGAAACTGTTTCACCTCTCCGGGTGGCCTTGGTTTCTGTGACAACGGATCAAGAGCTGCTGTGACACTCTTGAACCTAACTGCTGTAACAAATATACAAAGTAAACTCCCATTTGTAAAAGGTAAGAATGAAGAATCCACAGCAGTCACTTGCTCTAACCAGTCATCAAATAATGTTGGGTAGGAATTTTAAAATGTCCTTGATGTGGCAATATACTAAATTCATTAAAAATTATTTACTTGCCCAATGGCAGAGATAACTGACTTTGCCTTATGGGTTCTTCTTTGGCCATTATTATTATTATTTTTTTAAATGTTTTATTGTGAGTTATGTGATAGTTTACATGGGAGAACATTAGTTTTATATTCATTCTTTTGTATATTGTTTCATTGCCATGGTTACAATCCCCTTCATGCATCATCAACCAACCAAAGAGTATACCCTGCAAGCCTGCCTACCCCTCAACCCCCACCCCCCAGTCTTCAGTACAGTCCCTCTCCCTCTCTGAATCTAAAGTCCCCAGCTGCTCCATCTCTCCATGTCATCGTCTCTGCCTCCATCTCAGGCATCACTGCTTCACCGTAGGGTCCCGCACTCCGCTCTTCTCCGTTAATGGTCCTAGGGACCTCCACTCCTAGACTGGAAAGTTAATTACTCCCTTCCTTGCTATAAAATGTCTACCTTTACATTTCCAACCCTCACAATCGGTCCTGATAACAGTTATTCACTATTGTATCACAGGAGACTCATTTGCATTTCATTTCATCAGCCCCGCCTAGACAGATTGGATACTACTCACTAAAGATTCCCTGGCCCTATGGCTCTAGGTTCCCTATTGAAAACTTGTAAGCCAGTCACTTCTTGCCTTTGTAGACCCCTACCCCCCATTTTGGGTAGCCAATGTCCAAGTTGCCCATCCCTAGCTACTCTGTGTGAGGAGGGGGTGGAAATGATTCTTGCTATAAGGACTTGTTCCCTCTTTTGAGCTACTGCTTCCATAGGTGTAGGTCAAGTTCATCAAATTGTATGAGGATACTTTTTTTTTCCCCCTCTTCTTTTTACTTCTGGTTGAGCTCTGATCATCCAGTCACTGAAGCCAGGATAAGTGGGTATTATCTGCAAGTATGAGTGTTCTTATGCATATGCCCTCTCTTCTTATCAGCTGGGCGCTTCACTCTCCACTCTAGTCCTCTGTAGCTATGTCACTGACTCTGGGCCCAAGAGTCCCCAGGTCTTGCCACACTGCTGGCCAACCAGGTCTTCATCCGGGTCCACAGAAGTCTATTGAACGTTGTGGGGCTTAGCTCGCAGCTTCATTGCTGTTTTTCCCTCACTTCCCCTTATCGGAGTCGAGCGTGGTCACCAATCACAGCGTGTATTCCCATTGAGTTTTAGTCTTGGAAGGGGGTTTGCACTGAGGGGACCCGACCACTTGCCTTACTGTTTCCTGGGCAAGCAGGTTGCTTGTTCTTGTAGTAACAGTCCATCTGCCTCTATTGTTTTGTATTTTTCCTGTAGGTCTTTCTTTTAAGAAGTATCTTCTGTTCTAGCTACTCCAGGCTGGTCTGCTCGTCCTTTCAAGTGGGAATTTCCCATCTCTGGAGATCTGGATATGGTTCTGGCCATTATTTTTTGCAACCAGATCTGTAGTGAGCATTGGAGAATATATCATCCTTGGGTGCATACAATTTCCATGGCCCATGTTATTCTGATAAAGTATGTTGATAAGGAACCTGAGAATTACTCTGTTGTTCTTGTTTGTTGTGGTTGAGTCAGTTCTGACTCATGGTGACCCCAGGTATCTGGTACGCAGAGTAGAATTGTGCCCCATCAGGTTTTCAAGACTGTGACCTCTCAGAAGCAAAAATCAGGCCTATCTTCCAAGGTTCCTCAGGGTAGCTTTGAACTGCCAGTATTTCTGCTAGCACTTAACTGCTCCATAGGAGTCATCAATGATAGTTGGTTTTTTTCACATGAATTAAAAAAAAAAAGTATTGTTTTATTTAAGGTTTTTATTGTAGATTGAAAGTTTACAGGGCATATAATCAGTTTTACATTCAACAAATCATATACCTTGTTTCATTACAGTGATTATAATCCCATCCATGTACCATCAGTTCACAGTATTTCTCTCTATCCACTTGAGCTTTTTAAAAAACAAACAAACAAAAACACAAGTCAGGCATATATAATAATTTACATCTCCAAAGGGCACCTTCTGCAAGTCTGCCTCCTGCCAGCTCTTTGTCCCTGAATCTAGAGTCCTCAGCTACTCCCCCTCTCCATGCCCCCATCTCTGCCTCCATCTCTGGTGCTGCTGCTTCTCTGGATAAGGTCCCACATTCTGCTTGTGAGCTTCTGTCTTGATGGTCCTATGTTTCTGGACTGTAAGATTAACCACTCCCCTTATTTTGTTACAAAACTTCTACCTTTACAATTGTGACAGTCGCAATTAGTCATGTTAACAATTATTCCCTATTGAATCTTACGAATCTTTTCCCCATATCTTTTCACCAGACCCATCTAGACAAGATGACAGCTATTCAGTGGGGACTCTCTTTCCCCTCATACTCTTAAACTAAACTCCCTCTTGAAACCTTGTAAGCCAATCACTTCGAACCTTTATTGCCCCCTCATTTTAGGTAGCTAATGTGTACGTTGCCAGTCCCGATCTACCCTGTGTACAGAGGCGATAGCATTGATACATGATGTGAAGACTCCCTCCCTCTCTGTTGGTATTTAGAGTAACTGCTGCTCTGAGTATAAGGAGCTCTGGTAGCGTAGCGGTTACAAATCAGTCTGCTAACCTCAAGGTCAGCAGTCTGAAACTACCAGCGGTTCTGCAGGAAAAGATGAGGCTTTCTGCTCCCGTAAAGATTTACAGCCTCAGAAACCCTGAATAGGGTCGCTATGAGTCAGAACTGACTCCACAGTACTTAACAACAACAACAACTGCTCTGAGTATCGATCAGGATTATCAAATTATAGCAATTTACCCTTGTTTCCTTCATCAAAAAAAAAAAAATTTGTTTTCAATCTTCCTCTAGTCGAGTTCTGATTATCGAGCCATCGAGGTTATGTCAAAAGGGTACTGTATGCAAGTTTGGTTGTTCTTGTGCATCTCCCCTCACTTCATATCATCTGGATGGTTCAGTCTCAGCTCTAGCCCTCTGTGGCTATGTCCTTGTCCATGGGCTCAAGTGTCCTCAGGTCTCATCACACTTTGGACCAACCAATCCTTCTTCTTCTCTCTCTCATCTCCAGGTCAAAGGGATTCAGTGGACTGGGGTTGAACTCAGCCCATTTCTTTATTGATGCCTTTCCCCATGTTGCACTCACCAGTAGACCAATGTGGTCGCCAGCAAGTTTACATGCTTGTTTGTGTACTCCCTCTGAGTTTCAGTATTAGAGGGGAGTTTGTCTTTAAGGCACTTGATTGCTAGCCTTGATGTCACCCTGGCGACCAACTTGCTTATTCTTGTCGTAGCCAGTCATGCTGACATTTTTGTTTTGGGTTTTTCCTGATGATCTTTCTTTGAAGATGTATCTTCTGTCACTCTAGCTGTTCCATCTACTTGTCTTTTCTAGTGGGAATGTCCCACCTCATAAGGTTCTGGATGGGATTCAGGATTCCACCTAAGGACATATACTCTGTAAAGGCTTTGCAAGAGGCCTATTTCTCTTGGCAAGTTCTAGAACCTCTTTTAGGTATTCCAATCAGTTATAGGCTGAAGACGGGCTTACAAGTTTTCTCTAATCATGTTTCAAACATTCCTTTCTATCCCACTTAAGTGTCTATTTTACAATAGTAGACAAGGGAAACTAATATTCATAAGGCAGTCAAGGATTTTATACCTCTTCAAGCTATACCTAGATCCCTGTATCCTAGAGCTCTGTTGTTGCAAGGTTGATTATGCATCACTATTTACCTCTGTCCCACTGGGCCATACAAACCTGTCTCAGTGTGCCCCTTTCTATCTTGTTCTTCTGGCTCCTCCCTGCTTCTTGTATTGCCCTCCCCAACACCCAAACTAAAACCCCCATCCCAACCCCATTGTGGTTACCTTATATTCCATTAGTTCTACCCTCCATTTAAGACAGTCTATTTTATCCTGTAATCTACCTGACCTTCCCACCACCTGGATCTCTGTTCCTCCATGTTTACCTTCTTTAATATTGTAATTGTTTTGATCATAGACTGACCTCCCAGATCCTCTGTTTTTATAATTTTGTTCTGTTCTTGACTCTTCCATTTGTTGGTTGAGTTCAGGGTGATGCTGCCACATATGTCATTCTGTAGTTGTTGTCTGTTCTTGTTGGTTCTCAGTCCACAGAACCTCCTTTAGGATGTTTTTCATAGCAAGGTTGGCTTTGGAAAAATCCTTTAAATTCTGTTTATCCTGGAATGTTTGATTACACCATTGTATTTGTTTGACAGGTTAGCTGGGTAGAGGATTCCTGGGTGGCAGTTTTTTTCTTTCAGGGTTTTATATATTTCTCCCCATTGCCTTCTTGCCTGCATGGTTTCTGTTGAGAAATC
>NW_006408744.1:1541476-1572998 GCF_000296735.1 Chrysochloris asiatica | reverse complement strand
CTGACTTCTTTCTTATTTTTCTCAACTCCATTATATAGTGCTTTGATACATTTTATAATAATTTTTCTGAATTCCTTCTCGGACATTTCCAAAGCCTCCCCCTCTTCCAGTATTGAGTGTAGGTCTCCTTCCAGCTCATTTGCCTCAGTCACTTTATCTTGTTTCTGGACATGTGCAGATATGGTCATTTGCTTCTGTTTTCTGGGCATATTCAGGAGTTATCTGTGGCCTTAATACTTAGATGGGTGTGTATTTTGGTATTTTTTTTATGTTTTCTGATTTCCTGCAGGTAGATGTGATCAGGAAATGGGCTTTACTTTTCACTCTTCTTCTTGAGAAATTTCAAGACGCCACTGTTGGTCGTTTTGACGTAATTTAGGATTTAATTTTGGCCTATTTCCTTTTTTGTCTGCCTGTCCTGCTCCACAATCCCCATTCAGGCCTTTTTTTCTAGTTATAAACAGTTCAGGGCCGGCTGTGGCCGTTTGGTTTTAATTGGCAACTGTCTGTTTAAATTTCGAGGATATCTGTGCACATGCATAGTAGAACCTTCCAAGGGTGGGGTTGGGGTGTCCACGAGCTCAGGCACCCCTATTGTCACCAGAATGGAGGTGCACAGACAACAAGGGACCAATGAACAGATACCAAAAGAAAATAATGGCCACACCTTTATCTCGCAGTTCTGTCAGGCATCTGTGGCTGCTTTGATCCTTCCCCTGCTTGGTCTCACCCAAGATGGTGGCTCCTGGAGCAGCTGTGCGTCTTGACTTAGAAAGGAATGGATTTCTTGCATCTGCTACAAATTCCCCCAGCTGTAAGCTTTCCAACCTTCCAAATATTCCTTTATATGTGGTTCAGAGTTCTGGGACCATCCCCTGAGCCTGCTTAGTCCTGTATTCTGTGTTGTTGCTGATGGAGCTCCTTACTGCACGTCCACCCGATCTGCCATCTTGTTTGTTCTCTCAAAGATAGTTTTGTTTTTCTAGCCAAACTTGGAATTTTTTTAATAGTGCAGTTTTTTATAAAGTAAAATTAATTGATGTGCAATCTTAATGTTTCTGGTCATTACATGAGCAAATTGCCACAGTCAGATCTCATCTAGATAGTTTTTAAACCTAAAAATTCTAGTCTTGTTTATCGGGTGTGTGCTCTGCTCCCATCAAGGTTTACAATCTCAGAAACCCTATTCAGGGTCATTTATATGTTGCCATGATGTTGATCAGGTCTCAGCTGAGCTTTCAGACTTAATATCAACTAGGAAGAAAGACCTGGTGATTTATGTGCAAAACCCAGCCTGGCACAATGGCTTGATCCACAACAGGCTCTGTGGATAGTGCAAGAGGAGCGGTAGCAATATTGTGTTCCATTTTACATGAGGTCACTATGAGTTGGGGCCAATGTGTTTGATGACAGCTAACAACAACCTTGATACCATATGAAAGAACAGCATTAATTGGGAGGGTAACCACTAGCGTAGTGGTTACGAATCGGGCTGCGAACCATAAGGTCAGTGGTTCGAAACTACCAGTTGCTCCGCGGGAGAAAGATGAGGCTTTCTACTCCCGTAAGGATTTACACCCTCGGAAACCCTGTACAGGGTCGCTATGGGTCGGAACCGACTCAGGCACTTAACAACAACAACAACCACTAATCTGACCTTAAAGGTCATTGTCCAACACTGAATGCTTACTCAAAGGTACTACTAGGAGAAGGATCAAGTCTCTTATTTCTAGCTAAGACAGTCTCTTCAGAATCTCCTCTTCTAATAGATTCTGGTTTGTTTGTTTTTTCAACTTTGCTGCATTATAGGCATTGACGTCAGAGACTGAAAGGGTCTTCCTTTAATTAGTTAGGTGCTATCAACTCAACTCATAAGTGAAAAGAACAGAACATGGGAACACTGAAAGGTTTTAAATTAGGAAAGGAGTGCAATAGGGTTTGTATTCTTTTGCCATACTTATTTAACCTGTATGCTGAGCAAATAATCCAAGAAGCTAGGTTATATGAAGAAAAATGTGGCATCAGGATTGGAGGAAGACTCATTAACAACCTGTGATATGCAGATGCTACAACCTTGCTTGCTGAAAGTGAAGAAGACTTAAAATATTTACTGATTAAGATCAAAGAGCACAACCTTCCATATGGATTGCATCTCAGTGTAAAGGAAACAAGAATCCTCATCACTGGACCAATAAACATAATTCTTATCACTGGAGAAAAGATTGAAGTTGTCAAGGACTTCATTCTTCTTGGATCAACTATCAACACTCATGGAAGCAGCAATTAGGAAATCAAACGACGTATTGCATTAGGCAAATCTGCTGCACAAGACCTTTTTAAAGTGTTGAAGAGTAAAGATATAAGCTTGAGGACTAAAGTACACCTGACCCAAGCCATGGTATTTTCAATAACCTCATATGCATGCGAAAGCTGGACAATGAATAAGGAAGACCGTAGAAGATTTGACGCATTTGAGTTATGATGTTGGAGGAGAATATGAAAGTGCCATGGGCTGCCAAAAGAACAAACAGATCTGTGTTGGAAGAAGTGCAGCCTCCTTGGAGGCCAAGATGGCCAAACTTCGTCTCTCATACTTCAGACATATTATCAGGAGGGACCAGTCGCTGGAGTAGAATATCATGTTTAGAAAGGAGTAGGATCAGAGGAAAAGAGGTAGATCCCCAACAAGATGCATTGTCAAATTGGCAGCATCATTGGGCTCAAGCATGGCAACAATAGTGAGGTTGGCCTAGGATCGAGCATTATTTTGTTCTGCTGTGCATAAGGTTGCTATGAGTTGGTACCAACTCGATGGCACCTAACAACAACAACAGCAACTCCATCTTATAATTGTTGTTATGTTTGAGCCAATTGTTGAAACTACTAAATCAATCCATCTTGTTAAGGGTCTTCTTTTTTAGCTAACCTTATGCTTTACCAGGGAGCCCTAGTATGGCGCTGTGGGTTAATGTTCTTGACTGCAAGTTCTGTTTGAATGCAAGGTCAGTGGCTCAAGCCTACCACCCGCTCCTTGAAAACTATACAGGGTTGCTATGAGTCACAAGTGACTTGATGGTGCTTAACAACAATAACAACATACTTTACCAGGAGTCCTTGTGTGGTGTTGTAGGATAAGTACTGAACTGCTATAAAAGTCAGTGGTTCAAATCCACCAACTGTTCCTCAGAAGCCCTATACTGGGTTGGCTATGTGCTAGAACTGACACAACACCACAAGAACATACTTTAGCAGGTATGAAGTCCTTCTCCAGGAATTGATCTGTCCTGGTATCATGTCCAAAGTATGTGAGAGAAAGCCTTGTCATCCTTGCTTCAGAGGAGCATTCTGGCTGTACTTCCTCCAAGACAGATTTGTTTGTTCTTCTGGAAGTCCATAGTATATATTCAATACCCTTAATCAAAACCATAATTCGAATGCTTCAATGCTTCTTTGCACTTCCTTTTTAATTTTCAGCTTTTGCGTGCATATGAGCAGTTGAAAATACCGTGCATGACACATTAGTTCTCAAAGTGGCATCTTTGCTTTATAAGAGTTTGAAGAGGTCTTTTGTAGCAGATTTGCCTAATGAAATATGTTGTTTGGTTTCTTGACTGCTGTTTCCATGGGTGTTGATTGTCACTTCATGTAAAATGAAATCCTCAACAATTTCAATCTTTTCTCCATTTATCATGATATGGTTTATTTGTAGGTGACAGCTTTACTAAATGTTTTGTCATATAGTACCAAACAACTCATCAGTTTTCCAGTCTGAAATATCGCTGTCCTTGGCAATGCATTGAATGCTAAGCTAGTGCCTTATGTATATGTATTTTCAGTTCTGTTATGGCCACAACCAACTCTGGTATCAAGCTCTATATTAGAGAAGATGGGATAATCATGGCTTAAATAAATAAAAGTCTGGGCTGGTATGACAGCTTTGCTCTGCGAAGTCATGGAGGTTCAAGCACTTTTTGTCTTGTTCCTTTACCATCCCATGGGTGTTGTCCTCCACTATTTCATTCAAGATGGCTCATCGTTAAATTCACATACTGCTCGGCACATGGCATCTTCTCCCATCAAAGATGGCACAGTAAAGAGGAAGGTATGACAAAGGTTATGGTGCCTCCCTGCTCCTCTGTGCCCTTCATCAGTTTACTTTCTTCATATGTTTACTTTGGATAAATTGAATGCCTGCAATGATGACCGCATCATTCTCTAAAACTTTTCTTGTGTTAAGGCTGTAAAGAGATATTGAATTGGCGTCTAGTAACCTTTTGGATGGCAGTGGGATCACTAGTTAAAATTTGACTTGTGGCAGCTGTTCTTTGTAGCTGGCTATTAGTAATAGTTTGCACTTTAACCTCTGTAAACCTCAATTTCCAAATAAATTTGAGTTTTAGGTGGAGGTGGATTTAGAAATGATGATTTGTGGATATAAATTTCATAATGGAGGATATTTAGAGACCATCAGGAAATGGGAGCCATAGGACTCCAAACAGCATACAGTGGTTCCTAGTTTTGACACTGAGCTTTGGTCATTGAAATGAGATTGTGTGGGGTTGCATATTGGAAAAAAATAGGAGTCTTTGCAAGAGAAACAGGAATAGAACTTTGAAGAAAATCGGACTGCATTAGAGATTTTTAAAAAGCGACACACTGCTAAGGACATTTGCTCTTAAACTTCTTTTTCTTTTTAAAATGTTTCAATGACTTCTAGTTTGTTTATTCCTCTTGCTGCAGCCTCTGGACTTTCCTTGTCTGTTGCAGACTGTGCAGAGGTTTGAGGCCCTATAGGCCTGAGTGTAACAGATCTAGCCACTTGGCAGTTAATAGCAAATTGTTTTTCATCAAATTGTTTAATCATATTTATTTAATTCCAAACATGAGCCATGGATGTCCACAGAGAAATGCAATATTCCCCTAAGTTTCTAAGTTCAAGATTTTCCCCCTAGAACCAAGGCAGTAAAACTTCCTCAGAGGACGAACAAGGACAGGTTTACTGGGATTAAGCAGGGAGGCTCTGGAGAGGAACTGCCCGGGGTATATTCACTTGGGGAGGAGTGGTAAATTCTGGAAATACGGGATTAAGGACAATGGGGGCAACTCCCTCAGACCACCCTGGGTTCAATCAGTTTGATCCAAGTGAAGGTTAAACCCAATAAGGAAGAAAGGAATATTTTGATCCATGTGAAGGTTAAACCCAGTGAGGAAGAAAGGAATATTGGTTTAAGTAGGGTTTACTGGCTTAATTTATCTTAAAGATTGTCTTGTCTGAATAATACCATTCTTCTTCTGTAAAGATCCCTCCCTGAAAGAGAGGAAATAAGAGACGGATGCAGACTTAAGTCTGCGAGGGCATTATTGCTGGCAGAGGGCATTAGTGCTTGCAAGGCATTATTGCTTGCAGGGTATGAAGAGGCTGTCTGCCGGTTTTGCATCTACTCTGGTCTCCGAGTGTTTCTTTTCTCTCTCGCCTCTCCAGACATCCCACCTAGAGTTAGTCCGAGAAGGGAAAATGTCAGCCACTGAGCATTCTGTCTGGCAGCTTGCATCAAGCCCGGGTGTTTGTCTTCTTTGTATCTGTTTTCTCTGTGTATGTTTTCTCTCTCTCTATCTCTCTCTCGCCATCGTCACTGGACACCCCATCTTCGGGTCCTCACCCCCTTGTCGAGGCCAGATCCCGGCACTTGTCAACCTTTGTCATGATGTGTTCAACAGACTGATGAATTTGAAGTCCAATATACTTCGTTCAAATCCCAGCTTCTTCATTGCCTGACTGTGTCTATCACCTTCTGCAAGTCTTACCCTCACTGGGTCTCAGTTTACTCTTCTGCACATAAGGATACCTATTTCAGAGTGGTTGCAAGGATTAGGAATGATGGTGTGCAGTAAGAGTTCATACTAAATAACTGGTCACCATCATTTATTGTAGTGTTTATGGATTGGGCTGCAAACCTCAAGGTCAGTAGCTTAAAACTACCAGTTGTTCCATGGGAGAAAGATGAGGCTTTCTGCCCCCATAAAGATTTACAGCCTGGGAAACCCTGTACAGGGTCGCTATGATTTGGAAATGACTCCACGGCACATCACTACCACCATCATCATTTATTATCAGTCTTTGCTCTTTACTTACCCATCATGGCAGTAACTTAAGAATGAATTAGGAAAAGAATGGAACAAAAGGGGAAACACCAGAAAAAAGCTGTCTTTTAAAAGTGTGGTTCATTATAAGAAAGAAATGGCAAAACAAATATATTTGATGAAGCTATGTATGAGTGTTTGAGATGAGAATGGAAGAAAGGATGTAAAATGAACTCAGTTGCATAACCTAGGTCTGAGTTTACTGTACAAAATATAATGTTCTAATTCAAAGTCATGTGGCTTTTTTTTTTTTTAACTTTTTATTGTTAATTGAGCGAAGGTTTGCAGAGCAGATCATCAGTTTCACATTCAACAAATTATATACTTTGCTTCATTATATTATTGCAATCCCTTCCATGCACCAATAGTTAAGAGCATTTACCTCTGTTCACTCCAACCACTGCATTCCTCCCCCTGTCTTCTGACACCTCCATCTTTCCTCTGCTGACCTCCCTCCAGTTGTATATTGCTTTGCCCTGTCACCCATGTCAACACCTATGTACCCTCTAGCACCTGTATTGAAAAAAACATGCAGGGATATATATAATCACTTAAACAGCCACAGGGTATATTCTAGAAGCCAGTCTCCTGGCCTTCAGCAAACAGCCTTTCTCTTTCCCCTTCAGACTTCTTGTTCCCCAAACTCAAAGAATACTTAAAAACATGATTTTAATACCTCAAGGATGCCAAAACTGATGTTTTGACATGGTGTGAATCCAAGAGTGTAGACAGGGGGTTAGAGAGATGAAAGCACTGCCTTCAGAATTTGATAGACCTATTTGGAGGATAAGCACTGGACTACTTACCACAAAGTTGGTGGTTCAAACCCACTAACTGCTTCTTGGAAACCCTACACAAGGTCCCTATGAGTCCGAACCAACTTGATGATACTTAACAACAACAGGTGGAGGATATGTCAAGAAACAATAGCTTCACATTTTGATATTTTTGTTTAATAAAGGTTTTCTAGTTGTAAACTGGCTGAGATTTATTCCAGTGGCGTAAGAAGCTGGATCATAATAGAAAAATGCACCAAGTTTGCATAGTTCCTTCTGCCCTCTCCCTCCCATGAGGTGTCACACAGTGTACTCTTCCTCAAGTGATGAAAATGCAGCAACATGTGTGCACTGTTTCTGTCCAGGGGAGGAAGTTTGTTGTACATAAACAACTCAGTATTGTTATTGGGAGCTGTTCATATAAGCACCTTCTGCAAAATTCCAGACTTCCAAAAGGTATTCAGCAGAAACCTCAATGTCATCACAAACAGGGAGGCATCAAGTGGGAATCCTCCTGAAATCCAAGTTAGCAGACAGCGGCCAAGTGGCAACCTCTTGGGTAGGCTTTTCTGATGATAGCAATCTCATCTAACTCTTTTCTTACAACAACATGCCTCTCAATTCCAAGCCTCAGATTCTGGAAAGATTGCATCTGGCTCTCCTTGACTCAGGTGTCTTTGCAATCCAGTAACCCAAGGGTGGCTGATTAGAGTAATAAAGTATGATTCATGGAGACCCACTCCTTGGTATGGGAGGGTGTATTTCTCTGAAAAGAGATTTAAAGTGAGCAAGAAGAATCTTCCTCAGTTTGTGTACTCCAAGTGTGAGGACTCTGGAGAGCCTTCAATCTTTTGCAATTTGCTGAATCTCAGCACTTCAGTCCATTCATTCAAATAATAACAGATATTTCTTGAGTATCTAGTAGATGCCAGTTTCCTGAGCCAGAATCATACCTCCAGTATTTCCCATCTCATTTGAAGAAGAGAATTGTTAAGTGCTGTAGAGTCAGTTCCAACCCATAGCGACCCTGTATGAGGTTTACAAGGAGCGGCTGGTGAGCTGAGTCCCTAGTTCCTCTGGCTTCATTAGGGAGTTAAACATCAAATCAAATTCTCCTGACCTTTTTGCAGATATGTTGGGTACTAAGTTGTTTGGATAATATTATATGTAACATGAAAGTATTCAGTTTACTTTTATAGCAATCCTTTGATTTAGGCCCAGCTTTTTAAAAATCAACTTTATTGAATCATTCATGTACAGTAAAGTGCCCTTGTTGGAAATTTACCATTTGATGCCATTTGATAGACACATACACCTGTGAGACCACCAGCACACTCAAGCTACAGAGTTTTCCATTACTCCCAGTGATTCCCTGTGCTCCTTCCAGACTATTTCTTCCTTCCTAATTGCTGTTTTGCAAGAAGTGCAGCCAGAGTGCTTCATGGAGGCCAGGATGGCTAAGCTCCGTCTCTCATACTTTGGACATATTGTCAGGAGGGAACAGTTGCTGGAGAAGGATGTCATGCTGGGTAAGATGGAGAGACAGAGAAAAAGAGGAAGACCCCCAATGAGATGGATCAGCCAGGTGGCATTATTGATGGCGTCAAGTGTGGCAGCGGTAGTGAGGTTGGCCCAGGATTGGACATTGTTTTGTTCTTCTGTGCATGGGGTTGCTATGAATCAGTTCCGACTCGATGGCACCTGACAACAACAATTGCTGCAGCTGCAGACTAGGAGTTGGGCCTTTGCAGCTTAAAGATATCTCTTAATAGGAAGTTTTTTTCTTTTTTTTTAAAGAAGACATTTATTTTACAAAGAGCCCTTTTGGTGCACTGGTAAAGCACGTGGTTGCTAACCATATGGTCTGCCATTTGAACACACCAGCCCCTTTAGGGGAGAAAGTTATGGCAGTGTGCTTTGGTAAAGATTTATAGCTGTGGACACCATATGGGGCAGTTCTACTCGACAGCAGTGAGATTGGGTTTTGATATTCATTCTATTGCTATCATATCACCCTTTTGTATTGTAATTTCATTATTTGCTGGAAAAAAATAACACAGCCAAAGCATTTTTTTTTTTTTTTCAAAGAATTTGAAACTGCAACTTGGCCAGTTAATTAAAACAAACAAACAAACAAACAAACAAACAAACAAACATTAAAGAACAGAGAGAGCCCTGGAGGTACAGCGGTTAAGTGCTCGGCTGATAACCAAAAGTTTTGTGGTTTCACCCTACCCAGCAGCTCCATTGGAGGAAAACTAGATGATCTGTTCTTGTCAAGATGACGCGTCGCCTAGGAAACCTGTGGAGCAGCTCTACTCTGTCCTGCAGGGTGCTGAGAGTCGGAAACAACTCGATGGCACGCAATAACAACAAACAACAGAGTATCCTAAAGAAATGATAGATGATTTAAGGATTTTATTTTAAATTAAATGTATGTTTGTTTTTGTTTATGTATATGCAAATCTTTAAAATGAAAAGAACCTATGAAAGCAGTCTGCTTCCAAAATATCTCTCCATTTTTTGTATTTCTCCCCCAATATCTTGCTTTTCCTTCCACAGCTTGTATTGTTGGTAAGTGCCATTGAGTTGTAGGTTCCAAAAAGCGGCTGGTGGGTTTGAACTGCCAGCCTTGTGGGCTAGCAGTCCAGTGCTTATCCTACAGTGCTACATCAGGACTCAGAGTAACAAATATAACATATGAAAGGGATTCAAAAAGTTCCTGGAAAAATTCTATTATCTTTTTTTTTTCGTATTATCTTTCAATTCCATTTTCCACACACCTTTTGAAGCCCCCTCATACATACATAACCATATGATTCTTCAGCTGGGAAGGGCAGGCGTGCCAGGTGTTCTAGAGAAAACACGAATCCAAAGCAAGTCAGCTAACTGGCTGTATCAAAGGAGCTCAACTATACATATTACTGTGGAGAATGAAGAAAACTCAACAAGCAAAAGGGACACAAACCAGGAATTTCTATACTCAGGGATAGTGTTGTTTGTTGCTGTTGCTAACGGCCATTGGTTCCAACACCGTATGGGGTTTCCAAAGAGCGGCTGGTAGGTTTGAACCACCAGCCTTATGGCTCAAACCGACCTGCTGTCCAGTGCTTATCCTACAGCACCAGACTAGGACTCCAATCACTGTCATGTGTTCAGTTTATTTATTCATATATAGGCGCACTGGTGGTACAGTGGGTTAAGTGCTGTAGTTAAAGTGAATAGAAGTAAATACTGTTAATATGGAAGAGTTTGCGATCATTGTAATGATCTGAAGTGTATGTTTTGTTGAATATGAGACTTATGATCTGTTCTGTAAAACTTCACTTAATTCACAACAAAAAGTTAAAAAATATTTTCCCTGAAATATATACCCTCAATAATAGATCTTCTATGTCTTGAGGAGTTTGTGGTTAGTTTATGTAAGGCTGCTGAGGATGAACATGGAAAAGGGAAGAAAGCTTTTGGCACAAAATAAAGGAGTCTAAGACAGGATTGGGTTATTGAAAGATAATAGGATAATGATTTTCATTTACTTGGAGACCAAGCTGCCACTCCTCTGGGGTTTTATGAAGGGGACTCTTTTTTTTTGCATTATGTGACAAGATCATCTCTTAATAACTTTTCCTAGTCTAAGATTTTTGTGAATTATGAAATAACTATGTACCTGGGATCTTTAAGAATTAAGTAAAGAAATATAACATTGATTGTGTAGTTCTATCTACAAATTTTCATTTTTATGTAAGATATCAATATGAAAATACTTCAGACATTTCGGGGACCAAAAAAAAGAGCCATATTTATCTATAATCTCAATATTTTAGCAGTTCTTTCCAGTTTGGGGGGTTTTCCCTTCTAATGCCTATCCATCTGCTTAGCTATTTTTACATCTGTGTACTCAGTTCTGGAGCCCTGGTGTGGCACTGTGGGTTAATTCGCCAGAATGCAAAGCCGTTTGAACTGCAAGGTTGGTGGTTCAAGCTTACCAGCTGCTTCTCGGATAACCCTATTCAGGGTTGCTGTGGGTCGGAACTGACTCGACTGCACTTTACAACAACAACACTCAGTTCTAGTTCCTTTTTTAACCCCCCTTGCAGTAGCTTTAGCTATCATGAGATAAATTTAAGACTATATATGTGTTTATCTAGATTCTGATAGTCTTTAAACCTGAATGTGGTGATTAGGAGCAATGCATGAAAAATGTTTATATCCACATTTCTTTCAAAAGCTGATTTTGCCACTTGAAAGCATTTCTTAAACTGTTTGTATTGTTGTATTTTTCCCTAATTAGTTGATCATGGCCTTGCCAGATTGGTGATGGTATATTGTGAACATGGTCATAAAGCTGCCAAAATAAATCCCCTCTTTACCGGACAAGCCCTGCTGGAGGACGTGCCTGAAATCCAAGCTCTTGTGCAGACCCTTCAGGGACCCTTTAGTACCACAGGTAAAGTTCATTCACAACCATAGTGGAAACAGAGAACTGCCCACAGGAAGTGAGGATCTATATTAATATCTCGGGGCTGTCAGAATAAAGTACCAGAAAATGGATTGCTTATATGTAACAAAAATGTATTCTCTCACATTTCTGGAAGTGAGAAGTTGAAATCCAGAATGCTAACAGGACCATGGTCTTTCTAAAGACCGTAGGGGATGATCATTTGATATCTGTCTACTTCTAGTAGCCTCAGGCTCATTGGTTTATATGTAGCTGCAGTTTAATTCTAATCTCTGCCTCTGTGGTGCCTTCTCCCTTATAAGGGCACCACTCCTATAGGATTAGCACCCACCATACTCTCCCGTGGTCATTGTGTTAACTGACAGCATCTTCAAAGGCCCCATTTCCAAACACAGCCATCCTCACAGGTACCAGGGGTTAGGAGTTCAACATGTCTTTTGGGTAGGTACAATTCAATTTGTAACAGACTCCATTCTCTCTTCTTGAAGAAACTGCTTGCTAGCCAGAGGTGAGACTTCCATGTGATGTGAGGAGACAGCAAGGAATATGTTTTAACTGCTCTCACGGAGGAGTCTTGAAGCTCTCGAATGGTCTTCTGAGAGGGCTTGTTTCCTGTGTTCAAAAACTTATTCAGCTTCCATATAAGCCAGATGAGCCCTGGTGGTTCAATGGTTAAGTGCTTGACTGCTAAGTAAAAGGTTATCAGTTCAAACCCACCCAGTAGCTCCATAGGAGAAAGACCAACAATCCACTTCCATACAGATTACAGCCTAGAAAAAACCCCATGGAACAGTTCCATTCTGTTACATGGTGTCATTGAGTTGAAATTGACTTTCTGGCACCCAACAATAGCAACATGTGCCAGACACTTTGTCAATACATTCTTACAGCCACCCACCAAAGTTGTTATTGCCATCTTAATGGAGACACTGAGAGTTTAAGTAACTTGTAGCTAGAATGTGGCAGAGGTGAAATGATGACAACTCAGGTCTGACTGTTTTCAAAACTGTGCTTTCTAATTTATCCTGTGTTCTTGCCCGTAGCATTCCATTTTTTCCCATCTGAGAAGTTAAAAAAAAAAAAATTGGGCCTAGATCACAAGTCATGATCTTGGGGTCCTCCTATCTCATGTGATTAATTGGAAATAATTTACCTTGGAAATGTCAAATTCTGATAGTGTGTCAATTAGTAATATTCTGTCTATTGTTTATAAGTTTATTTATAAGCCAAATATTGTGTCTTTAAAATGACAGCATTTACTTTTTTATCTCTTGTGGTTCTGGGGATTGATTGGGCCCTGATAGGTCATTATCAATTGGGGTCACTCATGAGTTTGCAGTCAGAATGGTCGGGTGGGGGTCATCAGAAGATTCAGTCACTCACCTGTCTGGAGTCTGTGATGCAAAGAGCAGGGATCTGTGATTCACTTCCTTGGGCATTTCAGTCTCTGTCAGTGTAGTCTCTCCACATTGTTTCTAGAGCTTATTTGGCTTCAGAGGATCCAGACTTCTTATATGTTAACTCAGAACCCCAAAAGTCTGTGTGTGTCTAGAGAGGGAGCCTTGGGGGTCACATGGTGTCACTTCTGCCAAACTCTACTAATCAAGGCAGTTACAAAGGCTGCCTAGGTTCTTGGTGGGGGTGTCAAGGTTCTGGAAGAACATGTGGGATGGGAATTGGAGTTGGATGGGATTTGGAGTTGGGGCTATTTTTGAAATATTCAGTCTCTGAGAAATAAAACTCTGCCAAAATGAAAATGTATGTGAAGACATTTTGTGATTTATGAAATGTTTTATGTTGCGCACTACAACTGAATGAAAAGTTTAAAGTTTATATATACTGACAATGTCACAAGACAGCTGGAATTAAGATTGGGTGTGCATATGTTATCTCAGTCACTGTCCAAAATGTTAAGCCCTTGGTCATCTGTCATATCTGAACTTCTCCTAAGATTCTCCTTTATTTCATCTTCCTTCCACTGTTCTCTGCCTCATCTCTTCACTCTGTTCTTAGGAACCCCCGTTGCACACTCCTGACTCCCATATTTATACAATATTCCATCAATGTTTTTAACTGTAATCTTAAGGGTTTTGGTTTTTTTTTCAGGTTTCTGATTCCTTTGTAGCTTTCAAGTCGAAGCTGCCTGTTTTCTCTCTCCGATATTATTTTCAAGTTTCAAGATGGCAGAAGGACACAGGAAATCCTACATAGTTACTTACCTTTATTTTTTAGGAGAAATTCCTCCACCTGTACAATTCAGCTCTACCTTCTTTTGCCTTACTGCCGCAACTACTGACCTCCAGTATCTGACTCACAATCTTCCTCTTCATGACAACCTGCCACTACTTTGGAGACTTGAACATCCACATCAGCAAACCTTCTAGCAATGCAGTCTACCACTGTGGTTTTCTTTAGTCTAAGGTCATCACCTGCATGTCACCTCTGCCATCTTAATTTCAGTAGTTAACACTTTTACTGTAAGCAATTCATCCTTCCACCTATTTTACCTTATTAGGCCCACTAGCATTGAGCTTTGAGCTCTATCTGACCCCTGGTTCTTTTGTGTCTCCAGTTTTTCTCAGTTACTCATTCCTTTCTCACTTTTTCTTCCATGCTTCCTAATATAAGACGCTTCATTTTAATCACTTTCGCTACCATCCTCAAATTTCTTGTCACCTTATCTTCTGCTGCATTTGTTCTTCAAATTTCCAACTGTGTCAGTACAACAATACCATTTTTCTTTAGGCCTTTTAGTGAATTAAGCATGACTGAATTGTGCAACCATATTTCCACTCCAAGTTCATGATTTCAGTCAATCCTATTCTCTTGATGTCACTCAGCAGTCCTTTAGCTAATTCTTGGTCATCTCCTTTAAGACTCATCTTAAAATATCCATATCCCTTCTGCCCACTTAAAATGATGTCTATGCCATTCACCCTCATCCTCCTACTTCATTGATAGGAATCTGCTTTGCTGTCTTACAGTTATCTAATTCTAGATCTAACCACAACTCTCTGTGTTCCCTTTCTTGAGGAAAGAAGCATTTCTTAGCTTATTCCTGGTTATCCTTCTACCAATTTATAGGTGTCTCTCTGGGATCTCAGTTATGAATTATCTCTTCTTTTTCCAGATCTTCAACTTCTCTACTGGCTTCTTTTCAGCACATAAAGAAAGTTAAGGTTTTTACATCTTTAATAACCATTGTTCATCTTCTTCCTCACCCCACATAACTACTACCTTAGATTTCTTCTTTTCTAGCTAAGGTTCTGGAAAAGCCTATGGAAATGGTTCCTATTTCCTTACCTCCAGTTTACTATTATACCCACTTCAGTCTGCCCTTTGCCTTTATTGCTCTTTGGAAGTTTTTCTTGCAGACTTCACTGGTCCATTTAATTGGTAAATCCAATAGAACATTTTAGTCCTTATTTGACTTTTTTAAGGTGACATTACAAACAACTACTGATCATTTTCCTTCTTTGGTTCCCTATAAGAAATACTTTCCTTCCACTTTTGACTGTGATTTTTGTCAGACCGTGGGAGGAGTGTGTTCACACCTCTTGCTGACCATACTTATTGATTTTTTTTCTTTTGTTTGAAATTACCTCTCTGCCCTGCTGCCCTTTTGCATTTGAACTATTCCACACTCACATTCAAGAACATTCTCCTTTGATTCTAAGAACTCTTGTCTGCCCATCCCACTCTCTTCTCCATCTCTCACATAACCTTCCACAGCCTTAGAGAAGACTTTGGATAGTCTTGGTTTCCATAACACTACTCTTTCCTGTTTTCCCTTTTCTGCCTTTTAGACTTTCTTTTTCATCTCTCTCATGGGATCATTTTCAAGGGGTGAGATCCTGCTTTGTGAAGCTGAGGTTCCCAGCACTTGCCAAGGTAGTGTTCAATATATTCCCTCATTTGCACTCTCATTTTACTATCCACAACTTTCAACAATAGCACATTTAACAAAACTTAATCTGATATCACAATAACACCATACCCTAAAAATATGTTCAAACCCTTCATTCAGCATTTGAGAATCTGGGTGTGGCACTATAGGGTAAGCACTTGACTGCTAACCACAAGGTTAGTAGTTCAAAACTACCAACTGCTCCTTGGAAACCCTATACAGGGTTGCTGTGAGTCAGAACCATCTGGAGGGCATTTAATAACAAAAATTTCATTCAGCATTTGGATAAAACAGGAAGTTGTTGTTGTTAAGTGCCGTCGAGTCGGTTCCGACCCATAGCGACCCTGGTACAGGGTTTCCGAGGGTGTAAATCTTTACGGGAGTAGAAAGCCTCATCTTTCTCCTGCGGAGCGGTTGGTAGTTTCAAACCGCTGACCTTAAGGTTTGCAGCCTGATTCATAACCACTACGCTACCAGAGCTCCTTGAAACAGGAAGTTACTTACCTCAATTTACATTCTTCTTACTGGAAGAAACCACCAGTCCATGTGGCGTTATACTGTTATATGTCTTTAAGACTTTCTCCCCCCATAAGTCTGTGATTTTCCTTGAGGGAAAAGACTTTCTCTTAGTCATGTTTGTACACTCAATGCCAACACACTTCCTGACATATGGTGGTTATGTGCCGTGGAGTCAGTTCTGACACATAGCGACCCTGTACAGGGTTCCCCAGGCTGTAAATCTTTATGGGGCAGAAAGTCTCATCTTTCTTTTGCAGAATGGCTGATAATTTCAAACTGCTGACCTTGCAGTTAGCAGCCCGATTCATAACCACTACACTATATGGACCCTATAAATCTGATGATTGGATGAACTAAGTTATCTATATATTCCCTTTCTTAGAGGTATTTTAAGTACATGTAATTTCTACAAATAACAGGAAATATGAAAAATTCAAAGCAGTTTTTACAATCAGTACCAAAGAGCTAACATTTATTGTTAGAAGCCATAAGCACCATAGAGTAAGTGTGGTTTTGTTAGGTCCATGTTGTAGGGTTAGGGGAGTGACTGATGACCAATGATTGATTTAGTGCTGAGCTAACCAACTATCATACCACCCTTCCCTTTGTTTGCCTGAGAGTCAGACAGATTTCCTTTTCCTTAAAATGTTGCTTTGATATTAATTTATTTTTAAATTCACACTGAAATAAATTGTTCAATAATAGACATAGTTATGTAGCTATTAACTAGATTAGAATATTTTGATAGGTAAGTATTTCAGCTAAAGGTAGAATAAATGATTTTTAGCTATTAAACAGATAAACATAGGCTTCAAATTGTAGTTTGGAATTACTAGTACTGTAGAATTAAAACTTGGCATAAGACATCATGATCTGTTTTTGTTAAAATAAAAAAGATTTTTTTCCCTTTCTAATTTTATTACTTTATGGTCTCTCACCATATTTGTTTTTTTCTTTAGAAAAAAAAAATATAAGCATTGATGATGACCCAAGTTATTAAGAATGGAATTCTCAGAATGGAAACTATTATTTTGGTATGCTCTATAATTTGTTCTCTACATGGTAGGTTATTCTTTAAAATGATCCCTTTGATTCCATTCATAGGATTATTGAGTATGGGGAAGGAAGAAGCCTCTCTTGAGGAAGTATTAGCCTATCTCAACCAAATATACTGTGGACAAATATCTATTGAAACCTCCCAACTTCAGAACCAGGAGGAAAAAGACTGGTTTGCCAAGCGGTTTGAGGAGCTGAAAAAAGAGACATTTACCACAGAAGAGCGAAAACATCTGTCAAAACTAATGTTAGAATCTCAGGTATAAAAGTAGCAGCCAATATTGATGAACAGATCATTTTCTATAAAGATATAAATATTGAAGAAAGGAAATTAAGGCACTAACTCTTTGAACTTATTCCCACCATTCCATCAACAAAGCAGACACTGTAATAAATATACACACCACTTTATCCTAAAAAAGAAAGGAATAGAACCTCAAACAACTGAGCTATTGGTTCTCAGTCAAAACACCTTTTATGCATTTACCTATTAATTCTACAGAATATTATAAAATCCTTAAGATCCTGTTTCACTTTTTATTACTTCAAGTAATCAAAAGAACTGTGCATAAGAGAGGCTGTCAACAAAAATGAATGGAACCCAATTTCTGACAGGAATATGGCCAGGATTCAGGCGTTCTTAGATGATGAGAACCTATTTCCAAGTTGTATAGTTTGTGACTTAGATTAAATAGCACAGTAGAGTCCTGAACTAAAATGGAGGCAATAGAATCTAAGGCCAGAATCCTACCAGAACGGTATCTGGTGAGTTTGAACTTGAGGAAAAAATGCATTCTAAGGGGGTCCCTTTTTGAGTAAATTATTCTACCCTTCAGGTTGTTATCCTGGTTTTGCTTAGTGCCCTCTACAATGTTTTTCTTACTGTATTCAATAGTCTTATATCCATCTTTGTGGTACAGAACGAAGGGCCACCACTCCAGTCACTTGAAGTAGTGTGGCATCGTTTTACAAAATACATAAACTTGTCTGTCTTTCACCAGAGTAGTCAGTTATCTTCTCATAACTAATGTTTCTGTTGTGATATTCCATAGGAGTTTGACCACTTTTTGGCCACTAAATTCGCCACTGTGAAGCGCTATGGAGGTGAAGGGGCTGAAAGCATGATGGGCTTTTTCCATGAATTGCTGAAACTGTCAGCCTACAGTGGGATAACCGATGTTATTATTGGGATGCCCCACAGAGGGAGGCTTAATTTATTGACAGGTCTCCTCCAGTTCCCACCAGAGGTAAGGCATTTCCCATGTTTCTCAATAGCAGTTTTTGTTTCTCCCGAGCAATGATTGTTTCAGAATAACAATGATGATCATTCTTCCTTTTGGAAAGCCAACTAAGCAGATGAAGTAGCTTGATAGAACCTAATGTTTTAGATGGAGTTCTGGTGTGACGCTGTAGGATAAGCACTGTACTGCTAACGACAAGGTCAGCAGTTCAAACCCATCAGTCGATCCTTAGAAATCCTATACAGGATCTCTATGAGTCAGGACTGACTCGACAGCACTTAACAACAATGCTTTGCATAAGGAGGCTTGCTGGCACAATGGTTAAAGCACTGAACTGCTAACCAAAAGGTTGGTAATTTGAATTCACTGCTACCAGAAAGATGTAGCGGTCTGCTCCTGTAAAGATTTATAGCCTTGGAAACCCTATGGGATAGTTTTACCCTGTCTTATAGGGTTACTGTGAGTTGGAATTGACTTAGTGGCAATGGATTTGGTCTTCATGGTTTTATGTTTTGGATCAAAATGGTATTTAGTTGATTTTCTGCATATTCTCTTACATGAATTCTTTCCATTTAAGAATTAAAGATTAATTTTATTTTCAAGGAATATCCAATCGATGAATCCTGTTATCTGATGCATATTTTCTTATTTAATAAAAATTGTTGAAATGAGCACAAAGATCTGTGCAATTCTTACCCTTCCAAGAAGTCAGGTTGTTGTTGTTATGTGCAATGGAGTCGGTTCTGACCCATGGTGACCCTGCGCAGGGTTTCTAAGGAGTGGCTGGTGGGTTTGAACCGCTGACCTTGTGGTTAGTCCAGTGCTTATTCTACAGAGCTACACCAGGACTCCCCAATAAATCTTGGGTCCCTTTAGTTACAGAGTTTATAGTTAACAGATTTACTAAAACTAGTAAGACATTTTTTGCTCAAGAGATCACTCCAGTGAATGCTTTTATAAATAATGGAATCTTGGTATTCCCACTCAGTTCAACTCAGCTGCTTTGCAAATGTCTCAAAACACTTGATACTCAGGAATGAAGATTTTATACCAGGGAACATCAGTGAGACCTGACATTTAATTGTAACCAATATGCATGGGTTAACTTCACTAGTATTGTAGGGCAGGAGATTAAAATTAACTACAAATGTTTTAAGGACTTGTCAAAGTTAAACAGAGTGGACAAGGTCGGTGGAAGGATGTGTTAGCCTTAAAACCTTTACAAAATATATGTGGCGTCATGTCTAAGGACCAGACTTGCATTACTACACATACTTCAGTTTTTCTGAATTGAAGCAAAACAAAATAAAACAAAACCAGTTTCTATCGAGTCAATTCTGACTCATGGTGACCCTATATATATCAGAGTAGAACTGTGTTCCATAGGGTTTTCAATAAGTAATGTTTTGGAAGTAGATCACCAGGACTTTCTTCAAAGTGCCTCTGGATGGACACAAAATTATAACCTGTGGATTAGCAACCAAGCACCTCAACAAGGACCTCCTTCTTGTTGTGTGTTACATCAAATCAGTTCCTACTTGTAGCGGTCCTATACAGGGTTTCTGAGAGTGGCTGGTGGGTTTGTGCTGTCAGCCTAGTAGTTAGCACTCTGATGTATATCCTACAGCACCATACCAGGGCTCAGAACTTCCATAAGAGGTTGATAATCAGTTTCTAAAAGACAAAGTACCTTAGGAGATATAGAATACAGTAGAACAAAAAAACTGACAATTGTGGTTATGTACTGAAATACATAAGGAGCTCTGGTAACATAGTGGTCACAATTCGGGCTGCGAACCTCACGATCAGCAGTTTGAAACTACTAGCTGTTCTGCAGGAGAAAGATGAGGATTTCTGTTCCCGTAAAGATTTACAGCCTTAGAAACCCTGTACAGGGTTACTGTGAGTCAGAACTGGCCCCATGGCACATCACAACAACAACAACTGAAATACATGCTGAAATTCTCAAACCAAAATTCTTTTTATAACTATTCTAGGCCAAAATAAGATGCAGAAATTACTATAGATTATTATATTTGTGAGAGACATGTATGTACTCACACATTATTAGTATGTATGTTCATATTTGCAACTAGGTCAGTAAGAAACTGATTGGTCATTTAAATAATTTGGGTAATTTAGAGGAAAAAAGTTTGTCAATTGTAAATGAGATGAAAACATCTGTCTCAGAGAAGATTGTGAAAATGAAGTGAAAGAATGAATACAGAAAGTCCTTTGTGAATTTGATACCATAGTTCATCATATCTGTCTTGAGCTAACCAGTATACTTCACCATGCATGTCCAAAGAGGATTAAGTGTTAAATTCCATTCTATTATTTTCCTCTCTAACTTTAAAGAGATTGATACAGCATTCTTAAATGATTTTTCTTATTGCAAGTTAGAGATAATTTAAGATTTGCATTATGACACATGCTAGATCTCTCTTGGAACCCTATGTGGCACTGTAGGATAAGCACTGGACTACAAGGTTGACAATTCAAACTCACCAGCTGCACCTCAGAAACCCAGTACAGGGTCACTATACCTACTCAACGGCACTTAACAACAACAACAAGAGCTCTCTTAATGTTGGACTTCATTCCATTTTGAGGATTTGTAAATAATTCTACACAAATTGAACAGTGTTAGAAGTTTGTGTTTATCTTTAGATAATGCTTATAATAATGAAGAGGAGTTTCTGGGTGGTGCATGTAGCTATCATATTCAGCTGTTAACTGACAGGTTGGAGGTTCAAGTCCACCCAGAGACACCTTGGAAGAAAGAGCTGGTGGTCTACTTCTAAAACATAAGCCATTGAAAACCCTATGAAGCAGTGCTTCATACGTGGATATGTGTTTGCCGTGAGTCCAGATTGATTGATTAGACAGTAACCAGTAAAGATAGTTGTAAAAGCACTTTTGTGGGTTTTTTTTATTGTATGATTTGAACTAACCACCTCTTTCCTAGCATTTGTTGTTGTTAATAGTCCTTATTTTATTATTATTTTTTAATATCTATTCTTGTTAGCTGATGTTCCGTAAAATGCGAGGCTTAAGTGAATTTCCAGAAAATGTCTCAGCCACTGGAGATGTCCTGTCTCACCTGACCTCCTCTGTTGACCTGGACTTTGGCGCACACCACCCCCTCCATGTGACAATGCTGCCTAATCCCTCACACCTGGAAGCTGTTAACCCTGTGGCTGTCGGGAAAACTCGTGGAAGGCAGCAGTCTCGACAGGATGGGGACTACTCTCCAGACAGTTCAGCTCAGCCTGGGGACAAAGTTATTTGCTTACAGGTACTTCTAACTGCAGAGAGTGAAGCCAGAGATGGAAAAACCAGGAAACAGGAATATCCAGATTAGTAGGTCTAAAAGAAGAGTATAGACAGTCAACATGAACATTTGAGAAAAGATTATGGATCGTTTTAAAAATTAATAGTAGAGTTGATGTCTAGTCCCAAGATGGGCTTCTTGCTGTGTTTTTCTTTCTTGAGTCATGGATGAATTATGGCCATATTGACTGACATACCTGTTACTTCTAAGAGGATGAATCTCATTGGTGCTCTGAAAGTATACCCCACTAGGAAACACATAATATTCATGTATCTAACAAGGTCACTAAGTGTGGGTTTCATTTGCTTGTTTCTTTTAAGATGAAAGTTTTTGACATCAAGGCAAACAATATAAAGAATATGTAGCCCTTACTCTGAACCCCCAGATTTTGGTAACTCACAGAATCTTTTAGAAGTTTGGACTGTGGGTCACATACTCTTCTTTGAGTAGATACTCATTTAAATATGAACCCTTCACTACTGGGGACAATCTGCCCTGGATATCAGTGACTGACTCATCACACCTAACAGAAAAAGATAAATATTCAAGGTAATACTTAGAATAATCTGCTATGTATACAGATAACAACATCATCATCTTATTCATGTTAATTTTTCATGGGCCAGAAACTTTGAAGAAAGTCAATGATTGGATTTGATTATGATATAGTATTTCATAACAAAAATCTTCAAATCATTAGCTAGACATTCTCTTTACCTTGCAATTGACTTACTTCATGATAATCTGAAATATTTTAGTCAATTGTATTTACCCAGTACATTAAGCAGATTTTAATGTCAACTTCTGAAGGGGTAAAAGTGATACTTTCCTTTAAAGGTATGAAAACTGATTGCCCTCCTTTTTCTATTTTGTGTTCTAATTATACTTTCCTCTGCTATGACAAGGGACCTGGTGGTGTAGTGAGTTAAGCATTGGGCTGGTAACTGAAAGTCAGTGGTTTGAATCCTCAGCCGCTCTGCAGGAGAACGATGAGGCAGTCTGCTTCCATACAGGTTCATAACCTTGTGAGCCCCATGAGGCAGTTCTGCTTTGTCCTATGAGTCTACTATGTCACTGTGAGTCACAATCAACTCAATGGCAGTGGGTTTAGTTTGGTTCTATGCCTATTCATGTGTTGCTTTTTTTTTTTGCTCCCAAATACAATTCTACTTTCTTTTTTTTACATGTTTATTGTGAATTGAGTGATAGTTTACATGGGAGAACATTGGTTTTATACTCATTGTTTCATTACAGTAATTAGAATCTCCTCTGTGCATCATCATTCAACAGTATTTGCTTCTATTCCCTCTGTTTGTTTTTGTTTTGTTTTTTAATTGTGAACTTAGTGAGAGTTTACATGGGAGAACATCAGTTTTACACTCATCATTTCATTGCAATGATGGCAATCTACTCCATGCATCATCATTCAACAGTATTTGCTTCTGTTCCCTCTGTTTTTTTTGGGGGGGTGGAGGTGGGGGAGGGGTAGTGGGGGTGGTAGGATGTACACCAAAACACTGAGGAATGTATAATAATTTAAAAAATCAAAGAGCACATTCTGCAAGCCTGCCTCCTGGCCACCAGCATACAGCCTTTCTCTTTCCATGAGTCCAGAATCATCACCTGCTCTATCTCTCCATGTCATCATTTCTGCCATTCTGGCTTCTCTGGATAGGGTTCCACATTCTGCTCGTGCTCTTCTCCCTTGATGGTCCTAGGGTCCTCTGTCCCAGAACTGTAAGATTAACTACTCCCCACTTTTTGTTACTAAACTTCTACCTTTGCAGTTGTGATAGTAGCAATTAGTCATGATAACAATGATTCACTATTGAATCATAAGAATCTTATCCCTATCTCCTTTCACCAGACCTGTCTGGACAAGGTGAAAACTATTCATCATGAATTCTACCTTCCCTTGACAATTCTACTTTCTTGTGGGAGCTCTGAATGTGGAACCTATCAAATCACGTTCAATAAGATTTCTGATACTGCTTTTCATCTTTTTATTTTCGTTCTGTCCTGGACCTGGTGAAAGTGAATTCTCACAATCACCCAGCTGTGTTTGGTCCCTTACTCCCACAAAAAAGTTTTATAGGGCATGGTCTAGTGGTTTCTCTTCTGAATTAAGAAAGAGAATACATGAGCTGATGATAAACACACACACACTTTAGTGCCAAGAATCTTAAGACCATAAAAATATGATGCAAGTTGTGAGGAGATGTCATGTTCTTATCATAGCAAACAAGCAATACTCCTACTGCAGCATCTTTTTAAAGGAGCAACAACAAAAAGCAGACTACCAGATCTTTCTCTCATGGAGCCACTAGTGGGTTTGAACCATCAATCACCATGAGGGCTTGTTTTTTCTTTCTTTCTTTTTTACATCATTACCCCATAAGAGACCTCATTAATTAGAAAACCAAAGGGTTCAGATTTCAGGAACCCTTTGACCCTGTGAGGTGTGAGGTTGGACTTTTCATTTGTATTGTGAGATAAAGAGAATATGGACTCTGGAGCTAAGCTTCTTGCTGTTGTTAAGTGCCATTGAGTTGGTTCTGACTCATAGCAACCCTGTATAGAGTTTCTCAGGACCTACTGGTGAATTTGAACGGCAGACCTTGTGGTTCAAACCAACCTTGTAGTCCAGTGCTTGTCCTATAGGGCTTTGAATTGGTTCTTTCCTGTTTGACCCCCTGCTGAGAATTTGTGTTTCTGTCCCAGAAAAGCTGAGTCAGAATTTACATTTCAATAGGATCCCCAGGTGATCCAGCATCTTGTCAAAATGTAAATTCTGTTTTCCATCTCTGGGGTGGAGTCCTGGTCTGACAGCTGCAGGATAATGCACTGGATCACAAAGTGAGTTTGAATTTTAAGTTGGTCCTCAGAAACCCTTTACAGGGTTGCTATGGGTTGGAACCAACTCCACAGCACTTACCAACAAACATCACCTCTGAAAAGGAAAGGCAAAGTCTCAACAGAGGATTGGTGTGGTGGGGTAGAGTGTCAGTCCAGAGTGACTGATTTAAAGCCCTGATTTCTACTGTGCTGTAGGATCAGCACTGGACTGCTAACCAAAAGGTCGGCAGTTAAACCCACCAGCCGCTCCTTGGAAACCCTATACAGGGTTACTATAAGTCAGAACTGACTCAGAGGCATTTATCAGCAACAACCTCAGTGAACTTGGCTCTATGATTTAGGTTCTATGAGCCTCATAAGTAAAATAACAATTTATGCTGTTCTTCAGTTTCTGAGAATGAAATGAAAATATGTGCATGTGAGGTGCTTGACCGCAGAGAAGGACCTCAAGTGCTTGGAAGGAAGGGGAAATACGATGGTTAAGCAGAAAAAGCAATGAACTTAGGCATCATTACATCCAGCACCTAGTCCTTATGGTTTCATAAGGAGCCCCGGTGACACTGTAGGATATGCACAACTGCTAACCGTAAGTTTGGCAGTTCAAACCCACCAGCCACTCTGCAGGAAAAAGGTGAGTCTCTGCTCCAGTGAAGAAGCAAGCCTATACAGGGTTGCTATGAGTTGAAATTGACATAGAGGCAGTGGATTGGATTTTGGTTTAGTCCAATCCATGCAAAATATATATATACATGTATACAGTTAACCCTTGAATGACACAGGTTTTGAACTTTGTGGGCCCACTTATATGCAGATTTTTTTTTTGCCCCTGTTGCTATTGCAGTGACCTCAAGTGTTGTATCTGATTTCTGAACCTTTGCTCTCTTACCTTGTCTGGTTACCTTACCAGGTCGTTGACTGGATTAACAGAGATAATATATCGATTGTATAAACAATGCTGTTGTTGTTAGGGGTCATCCCTCCATTCCAACTCACTGTGACCTTATGCACAACAGAAGGAATGGTCCTGTGTCCACCTTGTTATGTTTGAGCCTATTGTTAATGCAACTGTGTCAGTCCATCTCATTGGAGGTCTTCCTCTATTTTCACTGACCCTCTAGTATATCAAGCATGATGTCCTTCTCCAGGGATTAGTCTCTCCTAACAATATTTTCAAAGTACAAGATATGAATTCTCATATCTTAAGATATGAGAGCATTCTGGCTGTACTTCTTCCAACAAAGATTTGTTTGTTCTTCTGACAATCCATGATACTTTCAGTATTTTTCTCCAACACTGTAACTCAAATATACCTATTTTTCTACAGTCTTTCTTCTTCATTGTTCAACTTTCATATGCATATGAGATTAAAATATCATGGTTTGGGTCAGATGCACCTTAGTCCTCAAACTGAAATCTTGGCTTTTTAGCTCTTTAAAGAGGTCATTTATAACAGGTTTGTCTAATTCAATACTTCCTCTGAGTTCTTGACTGCAGCTTCCATGAACATTGATGGTGGGGTCAAGCAAAATGAAGCCTTTGACAACTTCAGTCTTCTCTCCCTTTATCAGGATTGTATTTACTGGTTTATTTACTGGTCATGAGAATTTTGGTTTTCCTTACATTGAGGTGCCATTCATACTGAAAACTTTAGTCTTTGATCTTTATCCATATTTCAAGTTCTCTTCGCTTCCAGAAAGCAATGTTGAGTCATCTACATACCACAGATTGTTATGAGCCTTTCTCCAATCCTGATGTCATGTTTTTCTTCTTCATATAATCCAGTTTCTTGGATTATTTGCTCAGCATACATATTAAATAAACATAGTGAAAGGATACAATTCTGACGTACACCTTTCCTGATTTTAAACCACTCAGTTTTCCGTTGTTCTGTGTTAACAACAGCCTCTTGCTCTTTGTATAGGTTCTTCATGAGCACAGTTATGTGTTCTGGAATACCCATTCTTCACAATATTATCCATAATTTGTTATAATGCACGCAATCCAATGCCTTTGCATAGGCAATAATGCACAAGTAAACATCTTTCAGGTGTTCTCTACTTTTAGCCAAGATCTATCTGATGTCAGCAATGACATCCCTAGGTCTACATCCTCTTCTGAATATGTGCACCATAGTGTTTTCAGTGACTGATTTCTTGAAAGCAGGGCACCAGGATCTTCCTACAAGACAACTGTGGGTGGACTTGAACCTCCAACCTGTCAGTTGGTAGTCAAATGTTTTAATCATCTGCATCACTCAGGGACTCTAGTTGTACTTATACCCATTTCCATCAAGTAGTTTCTGACACCTAGAGAACATATTGTACAGAGGGTTTCCATAGCTGTAAATGTTTTCAGTAGCAGATTGCCCCCATCTTTCTCCCAGTGAGCAACTGATGAGTTAGAATCGTCTGACCTTTCTGTTATCCACTGAGCACTTTAACCATAGCATCACCAGACACTAGCAATAGTAAGGTATAGGCTAGAAATGTTCTTAATGAACAAAGTGTTTCCTTTTCTAAGCCCAAAATAGTCTACCTTTTTGAAATGACAATTTTATTTAAGGATATATTCAATGGCATTTAAAAAACCTGCTTCCAAGTATTTGTTCTTGGTTCATATTTCAGTCTTTTGATTTTATTAATTTTATAGCTAAAGTAGTTGCCTTAAGTTAGGGTGCTTCAAATCTTCCTATTCTTTAGTTCAGCATTTTGGTGGTTTATGATAATAGCCTTTTAGAATAAAATCGGTATAGTTCATATTGTCTTCTGGAATCTACAGTTCACTCATTAGTTGCTTCACTTCTTGTTTTCTTTTTCATCTAACACCTTCTGCCTACCAGGTTTTGTAATGGTATTTTGATTCAGCAGACTTTGAATGTTCTGGAAGAATAACATCACCTCACATTATAGACATTACCTCATAATCATTAACATTTTATTTTCCACACACCTGTCTTTACTTGTACATAATATATTTATATTTCACACTACCTTGTCATTGCTGTTCCATCTCTGTCCCTGGTGGTCATATCACCCAGTGAGGATTAGGTGATGTGAGCTACATACATTTTCTTGGGGCAGAAGGGAAAGAACTCACAATTTGTGGTCTGCACAATTCTTTTGTGTCTCCCAGGCTGTTTACATGGAGACTTGACCAGAGTTGGTTTTCTCTCTGCACCTCCAACAGCCACTCCTTCTATGGCACTGCTGTGTGTAATATACTAAATAAAATATGTTAGCATGTTTGCTGAAGTGATGAGAACAGATGATGATGTGATGTAGATAGATCAATTGTGGTGGCTAGAGGAAAACAACTGAGTAGCATCTTTGAAAGAAGCTTTTGAGATCAGTTTACCTATTCTGGAAAATCTTGTAACCAGCAAAACTTAGAATAGGGGAGGAATGAAGGGTGGTTGTTTTTATAACTTTTAGTATTTTAAAGCATCGTATACCTATTGGAAAACCTGAATATCTTAATCCTTTGTTTTCCTCCCATTTCCCCATGATTTAGGTTCATGGTGATGCTTCTTTCTGTGGTCAAGGAATTGTTCCAGAAACATTTACGCTCTCCAACCTCCCACATTTCAGAATTGGTGGGAGTGTCCATTTGATTGTCAATAACCAGCTGGGTTACACCACTCCAGCAGAGAGAGGAAGGTCTTCCTTGTACTGTAGTGATATCGGTATGTAACCCAGGGAACAGTCGATGTTGCTGAATGAGACAGGGAATTGCTAGATAAATGTCCAATTCACTGAGAAGAATGTACCTCAGTGGTACATTCTTGGTACTCAATGCCAAGTTGATATTCCTTTGGAAGTCTGAGTGTGATCTTTAAATCCAAGGAAATGAGAAAAGCATGGAACCTAGAGAAAACAATATTACATTGCTAAGCAACCAATTAGATAATCTGGTAGAAACCAAAGATCAGCACAGTTTGTACAATAGTAGATCTTCATTAGGGTGTTCAAACATAAAGTGCCCAAGATCTTAGTCAAAAAGAATATATTCCACTACTAAATTTGGGTGAAAAGTTTGGTTGGAAATATGATGTAAAGAATCAAAGTCAACTTGTTTCAACTTGTGCAAAGGCAGGGCTTTTATTATCCATTCCCTTTTCACAAAGTTACAGAATTATTAGGTGGTAGGAGTTGTTCTATTTTACCCTGAACGAGATACCTCTGGGGGCTGTCTATGTGAGTTGGAACCGACTCATTGACACTTAACAATGACAATATGAAGCCTTGAAGTCCTGGTGTGGTGCTGTAGGATAAGCACTAGATCTCAAGGTTGGTTTGAGTATAAAGGTTGGTGGTTCAAACTTACCAGCCACTCCTCAGAAACCCTATACAGGGTCACTAAGAGTCAGAAGCTACTCAAAGGCACTTAACAACAACCTATGAAGCCTTTGTGATCAATCTGATAGAAATACTGGACATCTATTCTAGAGCTTCTCTTTGAAGAATATGTACTTTATGACCCTTTTATTTTAGGAGGTGAAATAATAGTAATCTTTGCTATATTTTATGGTGTGGTGCTGTGGGTTAGTGCACTGGACTGTGAAGTCAGTTTGAACCGCAAGGTCAGTGGGTCAAGCTCATCAGCTGCCTCTTGGAAACCCTATACAGGGTCACTGTGGGTCGGAACTGACTTGATGGCACTTAAAAACAACAACACACATGTTGTTGCTTAGTGCCGTCGAGCTGGTTCTGACCTGTAGCAACCCTGTATAGGGTTTCCGAGGAGGTGCTGATGGATTTGAACTGCTGACTTTTTGGTTCAAATCGACCTTGTGGTCCAGTGCTTAGCCTGCAGTACCACCCCAGGCCTCCATATACATATATTATGACCACTATAATAAATATAATAACAAAAGTAAGTATTAGCTATTATATACCAGCAGGAGAACGATGAGGCTGTCTGCTCTTGCAAAGATTTACAGCCTTGGAAACTCAGGGTCGCTGTGAGTCAGAACTGACTCGTTGATACTTAACAACACCAACAATTATGTACCAGGCACTGTGAAGCACCTTATTTGTATTATCTATTTAATCTTTATGTAATAATCACTAAGTAGAAGCTATTACCTCAGTTTTATAGATGAAACTGAGATGGAATACATTACTCTCCCAAGATCACACACTAAGTCACAGAGCTGGGATTTGAACTCTTTTTTTGACAGCTGGACTCCAAAGTACAGGTTCTGAACAACCAAACCAAATAAGCTCCAAGAGTGGGTAGTTCCTTCCACACAGGCATCAGGACTAACAGGAGGTGGGCTAATGTCATCCTGGGTTACCTGGCCACCTTCATCTTGGTCTTCTCTACCTCAGGGAAGTTGGTAGGCTGTGCCATCATCCATGTCAATGGAGACAGCCCAGAAGAAGTGGTCCGGGCCACTCGATTGGCTTTTGAATACCAGCGCCAGTTCCGCAAGGATGTGATTGTTGATTTGTTGTGCTACAGGCAGTGGGGCCACAATGAACTGGATGAACCCTTTTTTACCAACCCAGTCATGTACAAAATCATCAGGTACACTCCTTTGATGCCCCCCATACTCACTTATACTACTTGCTATTTTTATTTGTTTATTTTTATTAGATGCTCTTCAGTAGGGTAACCAGCTATTTGTCTGGGACTGAAGGGTTTCCTGGGACATGAAACATTCAGTTCTAAAGCTAAAATAGTCCCTGGCAAAGTACATGGTTGGTCATGCTATGGGTCTCAGGAAGAGTTTCTCATATTCTTCAAACTCTACATGCTTCTTCATTAAACCGTGAAAGGGCAACTTAGTAGCCTTGTGTAGCAGGCCCAAGGGAGATTGAAGTAGGAGGTCTTAGCAGAGCCTTGCTCTAAGCTACTTAGTACAACATTGAGAGAATCAGAAATTGAGCCTCCATAGTTCATCTGCAAACACACACCGTCCATAGAGAACTACTTTGTGCCTTGGAGAGAGATAGCAGGAGGAATGTTAATGAATGTTAATGCTGCCTTGTCCAATATAGTAACCACTAATCAGATGTGGCTTTTGAGCTCTCGAACTGTATGTGGTCTTAATCGAGATGTGGCGAAAGCATAATATAGACACCAGATTTCAGAGACAGTATGAACAAATGATTGTGAAATGTGGCAATAGTTTTAATATTGATTAGATACTAAATTGACAATATTATGTATATTGGGCTACAATTTTTAGATACTATTTTTAAATAGATTGTTAAAATGAATTCCACCTGTTTCTTTTTACCTTTTCTAATGTGACTACCACAAAATTAAAAAATACATACATGATTTGTATTGCGTTGCTATGGAACAGCACTGATCAGGAGACTAATCTGACAGAGAGGTAACATGCTTTCTTGGAAGTTTCTTTTTAAGATGTTGTTAAGTGCCGCCTAGTCAGTTCTGACACATAGCCACCCTGCATAGGCTTTCTGAGAAGCATCTGATGGGTTTGAACTGCCGACCTTGTGGTTACTAGTCCAGTTCTTATCCTACAGTGCCACACCAGGGCTAGAGAGTAAAATAGGCCTTCATCCCCCACTTTATTGCTTCATAGACATAAAGTTAGAGCAGAGGAATAAACTTGGTGACATTTTTCAAGCCTTTTTGGTCATGGCTAGCAAAAAGAACACTGTTCCAGGGAAAATAAATCTGTTTGGTTTGCTCTAAATTTCATTTAGCAATCTATTTTTGGAAATCTGTCCTGCTTACCTCTCATTTTTGTCATGATTAAATAGAGTAACTTATGTGAACATATATGTTATATATGTAGACTTTATAGTTAAAAGTACTACACAAATGTAGAGTGGCATTGTTATTGTAAAATCCAGGTGGTAGTAATTATAGCTCCAGGATTCTTCAGGCAACTAGAAGCAGATGTCGGCAACTTTGGGTTCAATATCTTTTTTTTTTAATTTTTATTTAAGGTTTTTATTATGGATTGAATGAAAGTTTACAGGGCACATCATCAGTTTCACATTCAACAATTCATATAACTTCTTTCATTATATTGATTATAATTCCTCCCCCATATACCATCAATTAAAAGTATTTCTCTCTATCCACTTTAGCTTTTTAAAAAACACACAAACAAAAAAAACCCACTCAGGCATTTATAATAATTTACATTTCCAAAGGGCGCATTCTGCAAGTCTGCTCTTGGCCACCAGTTCTTAGTCCTTCTCTTCTTAGTTGATGAATCTAGAGTCCTCAGCAGCTCCCCCTCTCCATGCC
>NW_006408744.1:1531526-1536346 GCF_000296735.1 Chrysochloris asiatica | reverse complement strand
GTGGCTCTGTGGGTTAGACATTGGGCTGCTAACTGCAAGGTCAGCAGTTCAAACCTACCAGCCACTCTGAGAAAGAAAAATGAGGCTGTCTTCTTCTTCTTTAAAGATTTAGTCTTGGAAATCTTAAATAATGCTGGTTTGAGTTGGAAGCCAGTCTATGACAGTGAGTTTGCTCTTGAGTTTTTGAGTAGGTAGACAATATTGATCAGTCTTATAAATAATTTTTCCAATCCATAGAAAAACTCTTAACACTGTAGAATAAGCACTAGACCACAAAGTTGGTTTGAACCACAAGATCAGCAGTTTAAACTCACTAACTGCTCCTTGGAAACCATATTCAGGGTCACTATGAGTTGGAACCAACTCAATCGCACTTAACAACAACAACAATCATTTCTACCTGGATGTGCATGAAATCTTATAATGATACATTTGCTTTTTCTGTTGCTAGCCTTTCAGAAGTTGTTTCTCACCTTGGTAAGTACCTTTTTGCAGTAATGATGACCTGTAATACCTTTAGCAATGACTGTATCTTCCTCTCTTAGGTTTTTACAAATCAGATTGATTTCTTTTCCTCTCTCTTGGACAGAGCCCGAAATAGCATTCCAGACACATATGCAGAACATCTGATTGGCACTGGCCTCATGACCCAGGAGGAGGTGTCTGAAATAAAAGCCTCCTACTATGCAAAGTTAAATGACCGTTTAACTAACATGGCCCACTATAGCCCCCCTGCCAATAATCTGCAGGCCCACTGGCAGGGCCTGGTCCAGCCAGAAGCTTGCATTACTACCTGGAGCACAGGTATGCCTATAGATCTCCTGCGGTTTATTGGTGCCAAGTCTGTGGAGGTACCAGAGGAGCATCAGATGCATAGTCACCTTCTAAAGATGTATGCTCAGGTAGGTTCTTCCAGGGAGTATCGAAATCTTTGCTTATTGTTTTATCTTCTTGCTCAGCAAAGGAATTGGTTTTGGTCTGGTTGTTGGGGTGGCCAATTCACTTAACAAATATTTATTGTGTGTTACTAGGTTCTAGGATTTGAGCCTAGTGTTTTTCGTATTGACAGTCAGTAAGCTCAGAGTTTGTCCTTTCCTTTCTCTTTGCCTTCCTGACCTTCCCCTTCCCTTCCTTTCTCTGTGTCTTTCTTGAAGAATACACATTAACACTTGTTGTATATGGAGCTGTGGGTTAATGTGCCAGACTGCAAAGCTATTTGAACTGCAAAGTCGGTGGTTCAAGCTCACCAGCTGCTTCTTGGAAACCTTATATAGGGTCGCTGTGAATCGTAACTGATTCAACGGCACTTAAAATATAGAAATACATATTTGTCTCTTTTAGTTTTTCTGAGCATTGAGTAGAATATAATTAATTCTTTTGTGTGGCTTGAATAAAATAAAATCAACACATATACCCCACAGGCTGCCATTTATTGACTCAGTAAATAAATCTACAGGATAGAGCCCTGGTATGGTGCTGTAGGATAAGCACTTGACTGCTAACCACAAGGTTGGTGGTTCAAACCTGGGAAACCTGGTCCTGGGAAACCCTACACAGGGTCACTATGAGTCAGAACCAACTCCATGACACTCTACAGCAACAAATATAGGATCGCCAATCATCTTGGTTTGCCTTGAACTTAGGGGTTTCCCTGAATGTGTTACTTGCTTTGCTCAAATAGGAGAGTACCATCGAACAAACTGAGATAGTTGGTCATCCAAGTTAAATTCCCTCATTTTTCTTAAACTTGAATAAAGTTTGTCCTCTGAGTTATTTTAAAGCACTAACTTCATTTTTAAGTTTATATTGTAGGTTGTTGTTGTTAAGTGCTGTTTAGTTGATTCCGACCCATAGCGACCCTGTATAGGGTTTCCGAGGAGCAGCTGGTGAGCTTGAACTGCCGACCTTGCAGTTCAAACGGCTTTGCAGTCTGGTGTATTAGCCCACAGCACCACACCAGGACTCCTTTATTATAGGTATAGAGACAGTTACAAGTCTTATACTTGCCATCATGTTTCAGAAATGTTGTTGTTGTTAAGTGCTGTAGAGACAGTTCTGACTCATAGCGACCCTGCGTTGGTTTCCAAGGAGCGGCTGGTAGGTTTTAACCACCGACCTTGTGGTTATCAGTCAAGTGCTTATCCTATAGTGCCACAGTGTTACAAATGCATGTTTCTTTCTCCGATGACATCTCCTCTCATACATCTGCAGAGGTAACCAATAACCTGAAGTTCATGTTTGTTTTGCTTGCTTTCAAAGTTAATATAACTGCTATCATACTCTAATAATTACTTTTCTGTGCTTGCTTTTGTTATTCAGCATTATGGTTTTGATACTTAGCTTTGTCACATTACATTTTATGAACTCAATGTGAAAAATTATGTGGACTCTTACACGTTTCTTTTTGTTTTGTTGTCAATTTTGTAGTCTAGAGTGGAGAAAGTGATGGATGGAACGAAGTTAGACTGGGCCACAGCAGAAGCGCTTGCCTTGGGCTCATTACTTGCACAAGGTAAGAAGTTTCTGTGTAGCTGCAGAGCTGGCAGGGAATGTTTCATATAACATTTGTTATGTGTGACCTCTGTGGTTTTTTAGAGAGAACCTTGGTACTACTGCTATGGGTTAGGTGTTGGGCTGCTAACCACAAAATCAGTCCAAACCTATCGGCTTCTCTGAGAGAGAAAGATGAGGCTGTCTTCTCTTATAAAGATTTAGAGTCTCAGAAACCAATAGAGGGTTGCTATGAGTTAGCATCGACTCAATGACAGTGGGTTTTGGTGGTTTTTTGAGTTGTAACGACCTTCTGTTGTTTTAATTGATTGTTGTTAAGTGCCATTGAGTTGGCTCCAACTTGAAGTGACCCAGTATAGTAGGATTTCAGAGGAGCAGCTGATGGCTCTCAGCCATCGACCGTGTGATTTTCAGTCCAGTGCTTATCCTATAGCACCACACCAGGAGTTAATTGATTAGAGAGGTTCTAAAATGTGTTAACTTTTATTTCCTAGTGATTTTACTTAATCACATTGATAAACTTCATTAGAGAATACACTAGAATCAGTTATGCTTGGGAAAAAAAGGACTCAGCATTAGACATATTGGAAAGATAATTTGCTCTCATACTTGTAGGGCAATTGATAATGTTCCATCCTTATATAATCTTACCTTGAATACAGCTACTGAATGTAGAACAGGTATAGTTTAATAGCCCTGGTAGCCTAGTGGATTACGAGGTGGGCTGCTAACTGCAAGGTCAGTAGTTTGAAACTCCCAGTTGCTCCACTGGGAGAAAGATGAGGCTTTCTGCTCTTGTAAAGATTTTACAGCCTTGGAAACCCTAGACAGGGTCGTTATGAGTTGGAACCAATTTGGTGTCACACCACCACCACCATAGTTTAATAGGACTCCTGCTGTAGGATAAGCTCTGGACTGCTAACCACAGGGTCAGCAGTTCAAACGCACCAGCAACTCCTTAGAAACCCTTTACAGGGCCACTGTGAGTTGGAACTGACTCAACAGAACTTGATAACAACAACATAGTTTAACAAGGAGAACTGGTGTGGTGCTGTTGTTTAATGTGTCTGTCTGCAAAGCAGTTTGTTCTGCAAAGGTCAGCAGTTCAAACGCACCAGCAACTCCTTAGAAACCCTTTACAGGGCCACTGTGAGTTGGAACTGACTCAACAGAACTTGATAACAACAACATAGTTTAATAAGGATAATTGATTAGCCTAAGGAAAGAACATAGGTTATTCATGGCAACCCGGATCTTTCCACCCTCTTTCTTCTTCAAGGTTTTAATGTCCGTCTGAGTGGTCAAGATGTTGGCCGTGGAACTTTTAGTCAAAGGCATGCAATGGTGGTTTGCCAGAAGACCGATGACACTTACATCCCTCTGAACCATATGGATCCTAACCAGAAGGGGTTTCTAGAGGTAGGATGTTTCAGTATCTTGGTAAAAGGAACATACTGGAGAATAGGCTATAGCTGTTTTACTCTGGCCACCTATCTGTAATCCCGCACATTTCAAATGGATGTGTATTTTGTTAATCCCAAATTGACATAATCTGCATTTTGCTGTAATTCATTAAGAGAAATCAAATATGTGAAAAAAAAAGACTAGTATTTCTTGCCTACTTAAAAACAAATAACAAAAATGTACTTCCTCAAGACTGCCTTACTTCCTAACGTTAAGTGGACTTGGTGAATATGATTTACCATATTAATTACCATGTGCCAGTTGCTGTCCTTTACTCTGTAGTATTTTATGGGCAGGGACTGAGTCTTTTTATTTCTGTTTTGTCAGTAACTAGCAGAGCACGTGACACATGATACTTATGAAAATAAATTCTTCTTTTAGGTGGGATTAATACCATGTGTCTTCATTCCTTCTCTAGCCATATACTTGAGAATATGATCTTGAGTTCAACAATGCGCAATATTTATAAAAATTCACTTGACAAGAACAATATTTTATGGAGATTACCTAAAGGACACGAAACTCATCTTTACTTTAACATAGTCTAAGATCCACCCTTATGGAATGAGTGACTGGGCCTGGGAGCTCAGGACCATAGTCTTGGGGGACAACAAGGTCAAACTGGCATAACATAGTCCTCAAAGATAATGTTCTACATCCTACTTTTTTGGGGGGACCATTTGGATTTTTTTTTTTTTAAGGTTTTATTGTGAGTTGAGTGAAAGTTTACAGGGCAGACCATCAGTTTTACATTCAGCAAATCATACACCTTGTTTCATTACAATGATTATAATCCCCTCCATGTACCATCAGTTAACAGTGTTTCTCTCTATTCACTGTAGCTC
>NW_006408744.1:1514701-1531414 GCF_000296735.1 Chrysochloris asiatica | reverse complement strand
CTCTCTCCAAGTTCCCATCTCTGCCTCTGTCTCTGGTGTTGCTGCTTCTCTGGATAAAGTCCCACATTCCACTTGTGCTCTTCTCTCTTAATGGTCCTAGGGTCCTTTGTTTCTGGACTGTAAGATTAAGTACTTCCATTTCATTTTGATACGAATTCCTACCAATGAATACACCAAAAGAAGATGTATTCCTACCATCTTCTTTTAATGCTTTCTGTGTCACTCAATATTTTGCTTATGTTGTTGTTGATTCTGTATAGGGTTTCCAAGGAGTAGCTTTTGAGCTTGAACCACTGACCTTGCAGTTCAAACAGCTTTGCAATCTGGCACATTAACCCACAGTGCCACACCAGGACTCCATTTTGCCCATGGTGATGATGTGCTGTGGAGTTGGTTCCAACTTATAGCAACTCTAGGGTTTCCGAGGCTGTAACTCTTTATAGGAGCTTTTGAAAGCTTCATCTTTCTCCCATGGAATAGCTGGTAGTTTCGAACTGCTGACCTTGCCCGATTCGTTAACCACTACGCTACCAGAGTTCCTTTTTGCCCATGTTGTTGTTAAGCGCCGTCGAATCGTTCTGACCTATAGCGATCCTGTATAGGGTTTCCAAGGAGCAGCTGGTGAGCTTGAACCATCGACCTTGCAGTTCAAACGGCTTTGCAGTCGGGCACATTAACCCACAGTGCCATTTTGCCCATAGAATCCTTTACTACAGCAAGTCAAGGCTTGAATTTTTTCTTAAGTTCCCTCAGCTTGAGAAATGTTAAGCGTGTTCTTCCACTTTGGTTTTCTAACTTCAGATTTTTGCACATTTCATTATAATATTTGATTTTATTTTCTTGAGGTGCCTCCTGAAATATTCTATTCAGTTCTTTTACCTCCTCATTTTTTCCATTTGCTTTAGCATCTCTATGCTAGAGCTCAACCTTCAGTATCTCTTCTACATCTATTTTGGTCTTTTCCTTCCTTCTTGTCTTCTTAATGACCTTTTGCTTTCTTCCTGTATAATGTTCTTGATGTCATCCCACAACTCTTCTGATATTTGGTCTTTAGTGTCTAATGCATCAAGTCTGTTCTTCAAATGATTTCTAAATTCAGACAGGATATGTTCAAGGTCATATTTTGGTCTTGTGGATTTGTTTTAATTTTCTTCAGCTTCAGCCTTCACTTGCATATGAGCAATTGATGGTCTGTCTCTGGCCTTGTTTGGCTGATGATATGGAACTTATCTACCATCTCTTTTCACAGGTGTAATCAATTTTATTTCTGCGTAATCCATCTGGTGATGTCCATGTGTATAGTCATTTTTTATGCTATTTAAAAAAGATATTTGCAATGATGAAGTCATTGGTTTTACAAAATTCTATCATGTGATCTCCAACATTGTTTCTATCACCAAGTGCATATTTTCCAACTACTGATCTTTCGTCTTTGTTTCCAATCATTGCATTCCAACCACCATTAATTATCAATACATCTTGATTGCATGGTTGATCAATTTCAGACTGAAGAAGTTGATAGAATTCTTCAGTTTCATCATCACTGGCTTTACTGGCTGATGTGTAAATTTGAATAATAGTGATATTAAACTGGTTTTTCTTGTAGGCATATTGATATTAGCCTATCACAGACAACATTGTATTACAAGAAAGATCTTGAAATGTTCTTTTTGATGATGGATATGATGCTATTCCTTGTCTATTTGTCATTCCAGGCATAGTAAACCATGTGATTATTAGATTCAAAATTACCAATACCAGTCCATTTCAGCTCACTAATGCCTAGGATATTGGTGTTAATGCATTACATTTCAATTTTGATAATTTCCAATTTTCCAAGATTCATACTTTGTACATTCTATGTTCTAATTATTAATGGATGTTTACAGTTGTTCATCTTCATTTTGAGATTGCCCCATCAGCAAATGAAGGTCCAGAAGGCTTCACTCCATTTGCATCAGCATAGTCAACTCTACTTTGAGGAAGCAGTCATATTTTGAGTGCCTTCCAATCTGAAAGGCTCATCTTCTGGCACTATATTTGACAGTACTCTGCTGGTCTTCATCTTTAAATATTGAACATTCTAGTACTGACCATGTTCCACTGTTATTCATAATGTTTTCAGTGACTAAATATTCAAAAGTAGTTCTTCTCTCCTTCTGTCTAGTTTTTGTCTGGAAGCTCAGCTGAAACCTGTCCACTGTAGGTGACTCTGTCCACTATGGGTGACTCTGCTGATATTCAAAATATCCATAGCATAGCTTCCAGAATCACAGCAACATGCAAACTACCACAGTACGACAAACTGATAGATGAGTGGTTTGTATGTACACTGTTAAATCTCTAACTGGTTATGGAGGCTCTCTGATGAGTGAGTAGGTGATCAGGTCTTCCAACTCTTCGCTATGTCTGGGTGAACCTTGATTTATCTACATTTGCTCCACTTAAAATTTATGCTATCATATTGTGTGATATATATTCAGTAAAATAGGATACACAAGTGCATATAAATTTGCAAGGTAGATGCATAGTAGAAGCAACAGCTGCATCTACTTTGAAAAGTCAGGAAATGTGTGGGAGGGGAGCTACATTCGAGCTGAGATTTGAAGGACATGAGGAATTTCTTTATGAGTCAGAATTGGCTTGATGTCAGTTGGTTTCTGGTCTAATGCATATGGTGAGAGCATTCTGGGTAGACACAATTGTTGTTATTGTTAAATGCCATCAAGTCAGTTCCGACCCATAACGACCATGTATAGAGTTTCCGAGGAGCAGCTGGTGAGCTTGAACCACCAACCTTGCAGTTCAAACAGCTTTGCAGTCTGGCACATTAATGCATAGCACCACACCAGGATTCAATAGCACATAAAAAACCTTTGACTTAAGACAATCTAGCACTCTCAGGGAACTAGAAATAGCTTCATTTGACTGAAGCTTGAGCTGCTAAGTGGGCACTTAGAGGACACTGATTTGATTGTTGTCATTGTTGTTAAGTGCTGTTGAGTCAGTTCTGACTCATTGCGACACTATATAGACTTTCCAAGGAGCAGCTGGTGGGTTTGAAACACTGATCTTGTCTTAGCAGTGCAATTACTTATCCTATATAGCCACACCAGGACTGCCGATCTAATTGTTGTTGTTGTTAGGTGCTATCGAGTTGGTACTGATTCATAATGACCCTAAGCACAACAGAACGAATCACTGCCTGGTCATTGGCCAACCTCACAATTATGGCCATACTTGAGCCCATTGATGCTGCCACTTTGCCAATCCATCTTGCTGGGGTTCTTCCTGTTTTTCTCTAACCCTACACCTTACCACACATAATATCCTTCTCCAGTGACGGGTCCCTTCTGACAATATGTCTTAAGTATGAGAGACAAAGTTTGGCCATCCTGACCTCCAAGGAGCGCTCTAGCTGCACTTTTTCCAACACAGATCTGTTTGTTCTTTTGGCAGCCCATGGCACTTCCAATATTCTCCTCCAACACCATAACTCAAATGCATCAATTCTTCTACAGTCTTCCTTATTCACTGTCCAGCTTTCGCATGCATATGAGGTTATTGAAAATACCATAGCTTGGGTCAGGCAACACCTTAGTGCTCAAGCTGACATCTTTGCTCTTCAACACTTTAAAAAGGTCTTGTGCAGCAGATTTGCCTAATGCAATAATACATCATTTTATTCCTTGACTACTGCTTCCATGAGTGTTGATAGTTGATCCAAGAAGAATGAAGTCCTTGACAACTTCAATCTTTTCTCCATTGATCAGAATATTGTTTACTGGTCCATTGGTGAGGATTTTTGTTTTCTTTACATTGAGATGCAATCCATACTGAAGGCTGTGGTATTTGATCTTCATCAGTAAATACTTTAAGTCCTCTTCACTTTCAGCAAGCAAGGTTATATCATCTGTATATCGCAGGTTGTTAATTGTTAATGAGTCTTCCTCCAATTCTGATGCCACGCTTTTCTTCATATAACCCAACTTCTTGGATTATTAGCTCAGCATACAGGTTGAATAAGTATGGTGAAAGAATACAACCCTGTTGCACACCTTTCTTAATTGTAAACCATTCAGTGTTCCCATGTTCTGTTCGAACAACTGCCTCTTCGTCCTTGTACAGATTCCTCATGAGCACAATTAAGTGTTCCAGACTACTCATACTTCATAGTGTTTTCCATAGCTTGTCATGATCCATACAATCGAAAGCCTTTGCATAGTCAATAAAGCACAAGTGAACATCTTTCTGATATTCTCTACTTTCAGCCAAGATCCATTTGACATCCTGATGTCATGGAAGACTTTGAATGCTAAGTAAAGGAGTCTTGATGATGATGGAATCAGGTTCTGGAATAAGCAAGAAGTTTGAATAACTAAACAGATATTCATATTAGAAACGTTACTCCTGACAATACTTTTGAAACCCAGATTGAGGAAGAATAAGAAATTAGATAGAACAACTGGTAAGGAAGCCTCTAGACTATTTAAGCAGGAAATCCCGGGGACCTGGATTAGAGCAATAGCAATATAGATGGAGTATGAGGTCAGATTTGAGATTCATTTAGAAAAAGAAAAGGGATAGGACTTAGTGATTTATGCAGTGAAGAAGGACTTAACCTAGGTTATGTCCTAGCATTTTCAATTGGACACTGGTATATGACAATAAGGACTCCTAGTGTGGTGCTGTAGGATAAGCACTGGACTGAAACCCACAAATTCAGCAGTTCTAACCCACCAACTGCTCCTCAGAAATCCTATACAGGAAAACCAACTCAGCGGCACTTAACCACTATAACAGCATATGATAATAATATTTATCCAGATAAAGACTGGGAGGTTGGGAAAGGGAAACTGATCAGTTAGATTTAAGACATTTGACTTTGAGGTGACTGAATGACAGAGATTTCTATAAGGTATATGTATCTGTATATGAGTTAATAAAGGGTTCTCATCTTGAGATATAGATTTGGCAGTAATCATGGTGCCAGGGGTATTTGAAACCATAGGGGGCTGAAAAAGGAACTAGATGAATTTAGTTGAAGGTTGAAAATGGAGCTAAACAGTTAGACAAGTCTATTAGATTACTTTCTAGAAGCTTAATGGAAAGGAAGCAATGGCTGGAGAAGTACTAGTCAGAGGAATATTTCTTTCTTAATTTTCAAACATTTGATTGTTTATACCAGCGGGAAGAAAGTAGTTGTAGTCAGGTTCAGACAAGAGGGGTGAGGTGATGGAACCAGCTTCTGGAATAAGCAGAAAGAAGAGGTGGATTAAGAATACAAGTAGATATTTCCGTCTTGGATTAGAAAGAGAGACTAAGTAGGCAGATATGCATGTAAAATGACTGCTCCAAACCCCATTTACAGCACATACATAAATCTGAGAAATATAACCGTCTTTAAAAAAATAATGTATTTATAGATTATAACTAAAATCAGAAGAGATAATTTATGCATATACAATCTTGTCATTACATGCTGTTGAGTCAGTATCAACTCATAGTGACCCAATATTAACAGAGTGAAACACTATCTGCTCCTGTGTCATCCTCAGAATTGTTGTTATGTTTGAGCCCATTGTTCCTGTCACTGTGTTAATCCATTTCATTGGTGGGCTTCTGCTTTTTTCACTAACCCTCTACTTTACCAAGCATGAGATCCTTCTCCAGGGACTAGTTCCTCCTGATAAACATGTCCAGAGTACGTGAGGCAAAGTTTCGCCATCCTGGCTTCTAAGGAGCATTCTGGCTGTGTTTACTCCAAGATAATTTTTTTTTTTCTTCTGGCAGTCCATGATATACTCAGTATTTTCACCAACATTATAATTCAGTTGCATTAATTCTTATTTGGTCTTCCTTTTTTACTGTTCAGTTTTTGCATGCATATGAGGCTATTGAAAATTGCTTGGGTGAGGTGTACTTTAGTTATCAAAGTGACATATTTGAATTGTTTTCTGTTTGTTTGTTTGTTTGTTTTTAACACTTTTAAAAGTTCTTTTGCAGCATATTTGTCCAATGCAATATGTTGCTTGATTTCTTAAATGGGCATTGATTGTGGACCCAAGTCAAATGAAATCGTTGACATCTTTAATCTTTTCTCATTTATATCATGATGTTGCTCTTTCTTCCAGTTATGAGGCTTTATGTTTTGTTTATGTTGTATATAATCTATTCTGAAGGCTGTAATCTGTTCTTCATCAGTAAGTGCTTCAGGTCGTCTTTGTTTTCAGTAAGCACTGTTGTATCATCATACAGGCTGTAATATAAACAACCTGTAATATAAAAAAGTTTGTTTATATTACAGCCTTCTTCCAATCCCAGCGCCACATTCTTCTTCTTGTAGTCTAGCTTCTTGGATTATTTGCTTAGCATACAGATTGAATAACTATGATGGAAGCATACAACCCTGACACACACTTTTCCTATTTTAAATCATGCAGATTCCCCTTGTTCTGTTAGAATGACTCTCTCAGTCTATGTACAGCTTCTTCATGAGCCTAGTCCTGAAATTCCCATTCTTGACAATATTATCCATAATTTGTTATGATCCATACAATCAAATGCCTATGCAAAATTAACAAAACACAGATAAACATCTGGTATTCTTTGCTTTCAGCCAAGGTCCATCTGACATCAGCAACGATATCCCTTGTCCCAAAATCCTACCTACTAGTAAATCATCTATTTTCATTATTCTAGTCTTTGAGGAACACTGGTGGCTCCACTACGTTGGTGGTTCAAGCCCACAAGCAGCTCCACAGGAGAAAGATAAGATTTTCTGTTCCTGCAAAGATTTAACGACTAGGAAACCCTATACAGGGTTGCTATGAGTCAGAACCAACTCAATGGTACTTAACAACAACAACATGTTGTCTCTGAATTTTTGTTTCTATGTCACTGATTTTTATAGTTATAATATAGATATAGTTTCTGAGTTTTTAAGAAAAGCTTCTTAGAGGTATAATTAATAAATTAAAAATTTAGCCTTTCAATGAGCACAAGTCCTTGGTTTTTAGCATTTGCACAGTCGTACAATCATTACCAATATCTCATTTCAGAACATTTTTTATTACTTAACAAAGAAATCCCATTCTTATTGTCAGTAATGACAGCTGAATTCTCTCCTCATTCCCTGGGAACTACTAACCTATTCTCTGTTTCTGTTGATTTGCTATTTTGGACATTTTATATAATATATGGCATTTTGTGACTAGATTCTTTCATTTAGCGTGATATTTTCAAGGTTCATTCATGTTGCAGCATATGTCAGTATTTCATTCTTTTGTATTGCCAAATAATATCCATTATGCCTTTAATTTGTAAGTTTCCCTCCTTTATTCTATGACATTGAAAAAAGCGTTGCATAACACAGATTTGCTCTCACCTCCAAGGGTAGGTCCTCCGAAAAGTTCATGGTGTTTATCCTTGAAGGAAGCCTTTCGTACCCATATTCCAGTCTCTCTTATCTCTTCCTCTCTTTATTCCAACTTTTCCAATATGCATCACTGATAGCAGTAGACCTCCTTTCTCAAAGGAATGTGCTGATGAATGAAAACAAAGCTTCCCTCTGGGCCTCCCTTCCCTTTTGAGAGGTTTGTATCTATGTGATGCTCTTTGTCATTACTGGCTTAGGTCAGCTTGTTCCTTTCATGATGATGTTTTCTGTTTTACTTCTTGGGCCTAGGTAAGCAACAGCCCCCTTTCGGAAGAGGCCGTCCTGGGATTTGAATATGGCATGAGCATTGAAAGTCCTAAATTGCTGCCCATTTGGGAAGCTCAGTTTGGCGATTTCTTCAACGGTGCCCAGATCATCTTTGACACATTCATCTCTGGAGGTTGGTAGTAGTCTGTGGAAGTATAATGGATACGCTGCAGCAGTCTCAAGGGACCACTGAAGGAAAAGGGGTGTTGTAATTTATGAGACTCTTTTGTACCATTGCACCACCAGAGACTTACCCTGTGGGACATGACAACTATCAGGCAATTAAGTAAGCTGTTGGGAAGAGCATTTATTTACATCTTTCAGCAGGAGGACTGGGGACCACTCAGCTACTGTGCATGAAGTACCTGACAATTTACTGGGGAATGTGCGTGGCTGGAAGCAGTGGTTGTGCTTGCATCTCCTAGGCTTTTGATTTTGGGATCTGCTCTTGGGATACACTGAGTAAATATAATATGAATAAGTGATAGGTAGTGGTGTCAGTGGTTAAGCTGAAAGGTTGGCAACTTGAACCCACCCAAAGTCACCTCGGAAGTCAGATCTGGAGGTCTGCTTCCAAAAGGAAGTCTCAAAAACCGTGTGGATCAGCTCTATTCCACACACATGGGGCTTGCATGAGCTAGAATCACTTAAAGGCAACTAATAACAATAGCAACATCATTGGTTATCCGTGAGGATTTTTGGTGAGATCGGATGGCAGCCTTGAAAATTAGCTTCTCTCAAACCAGGTACACTCAAGTATCTGACAATTGTTTATTTTTGCTTCGTTTAGAAAAGCAGTACTTGCTTCCTGTAAAAATAAAAAGTATAAGTTTTGAGTGTTCACTTCAGGCCTTTCCCAGAGTTGTGTTTCTTCATAACTCTGTAGTTGTGAGGAAGAAAGCTGCCTTAAATTGACTGGACTTTGGCATGTCCAAAGACTATCCGAACGTGTTTGCTGCCCTTAATTTGAGAGCAGTGGCCTGTGTTGTAAGCTATGTTAATAGGAGCTGCCCATTCTTTGTATAATTTGTATCTCAGGTGAAATCAAAGGGACTTGCGTCTTTGAGTCTGTCAGTCACTTGCTTAAATCCAGTACATATGTCATCAGAGACTTCCACACAAAACAGTCCTTTCTTTTCCCCTAACTATAGCATGACAAATGCTGGAGACAGTATGTCCTGAAGCTCGTTTTAGTGGGGTGGCAGCACACTAATGTTTGTCTCACTCGTCAAGTCATGTTCCTGCTTCCTAGAGTTCTTACTCTCTTCACTACACGTTTCTAGGTGAGGCCAAGTGGCTCCTACAAAGCGGCATTGTTATTCTCCTCCCACACGGTTATGATGGGGCTGGTCCAGACCACTCATCCTGTAGACTAGAGCGTTTCTTGCAGGTATGTTGAACACCTTCTGGATTCCAAGAATCTTTTTCCTGCTTCCTAGGGACTTGGAAGGACACAAAACTTTCTCCTGTAATAACTTAACATGCACTTTAAACTGTAAGACCTTGTAATCTCTGAATAAAGCAGATCCAGTGCAATGTCAATATTCTTTGGAAAATCATATTAGTTTTTGTACCTGATTAAATAAGTTTGTGGTTTTAGGTATTAATGTACTTTAAAAAATGCATGAGGTAAATTATTTTATGGTAGTTGAAGTGCCTGAGATTGTTGGTGTTGTTGTTAAGTGCCATCAAGTCAGTTCCGACCCATAGTGACCTTGTATGGGATTTCCAAAGAGCAGCTGGTGAGCTTGAACCACCCACTTTGTGATTCCAACTGACCTTGCAGTCCAGCACATTAACCCACAACGTCACACCAAGACGCCAGATTAGTGGCTCCTCTGTTTGTTCTTTTGTGGTTGAACATGGGTATACAAGTCTGTTTGAAATTCTGCATTCAAGTCTTTTGGATATAGGCTTAGGAGTGGAATTGCTGGGTTACATGATAGTTCTATATTTAATTTTTGAAAAACAGCTACACTGGTTTCTAGAGCTGAACCATAACAAACAGCATTACCACAAACAATGGACAATGGTTTAAATGTGCTCACATCCTCACCAACATTTGTTATTTTTCTTTTTATCCCAGATATCCTAATAGGAATGAAGTGGATTTCTATGGTGGTTTTGATTTTCATCTCTCTGATGGCTAATTATGTTGAGCATCTTTTTTTGTGTTTGAGAACCATCTGAATGTCTTCTTTGATGAAATGTCTATTTAAGTCCTCTGCCCATTTTTTATTTGATTATTTGTGTTTTTGTTGTTAGTTGTTGAAGGTTTTGAAAATATATTTTGGTTATTAGATTCTTCTTCTTCTTCTTTTTTTTTTTACATTCAGCCATCAATTTTCATTGATCTCAGTGATTACAGTCCCCTCTCTCAACATTTATCCCACTTTCTCTCTTTGATTACCTTTTTCACAAATGAATAAGGCAAATATACTTGATGTACACCTACAAAACAAAAGCATATGTATTCATTTAAGAGTTCAAAGGACACATTCTACCAGCCAGTCTCCTGCCTGCTGCCACACAACTACCTTTTTTGCTGTCCCCATTTTATAGGTGGGGATCTCCTTCTTCATAGTTCTGGGATGATCTGTTCCTGAAATGAAAGACTACCCACTCCCTCCTTTTAGTCACAAATCTTCTACACATACAGTTGTGACAGTCACAATGAATTCAGCTAACAGTTACGCATAATCAAGTCATAAATCCTATCACCATCATCACCTGTCCCCTTTAACCAGATCCATCTGGAAAAGAGGAAACTATTCAGTGGGCATTCTACCTTACCGCCCTCATTCTACCACTGAACTCACACATGAGAGCTTATAAACCAGTCTTTGTAGCTCCTTGATTTTTTACAGCCAATATCTAAATTTCTCATCCCCCTATCAACCCTTTAAGGAGCTCTGGTAGCATAGTGGTTATGAAGCAGACTGGTAACCTCATTGTCAACAGTTCAAAACTACCAGTTGTAAGATGAGGCTTTCTGCTCCTGTAAAGATTGACACTCTCGGGAACCCTGTACCGGGTCACTATGAGTCGGAACCGACTCCACGGCATATAAGCCCCACCACCACCACCACCATCAACCCAAGGTTGTTCCTTGAAGATTGGCTATTAGATTCTTCTCTGATACATACAGTTTCTGAAGATAGTCTCCTAGTTGGTAGTTTGTCTTTTCACTTTTTGGATGGTAAAATCTTGATGAACAAAAGTTTTTTTATTTTTATGAGGTCCCATTTATTTATTTTGTATTTTGCTATTTGTGCTTTTGTTATTATATTGGACAGTTTAGTATTAAAAGCAAGGCCCAACAGCTTTGCCCCTGCATTTTTTTCTAAGAATTTGATAGTTTTAGTTTTCACATTTAGGTCCTAATCAATTTTGAGTTGTGTACCTGTGACACATGAATCCTGTTTCATTATTCTGCACGTTAAAATATAATTTTCCCAGCCTCATTTATTGAAGGTGTTCTTCCTTCCCGGTTGAACAGACTTACCATTCTTGTAAAAAAATTAGTTGTTTGTTGTTTTTTTTTAATTTAGGAAAAATAATGTGTTTCTACTGATGATAGAAGGAATCCGATGTTGTTGTTGTTATGTGCCGTGGAGTCGGTTCTGACTCATAGCGACCCTGTACAAGGTTTCCAAGGCTGTAAATCTTTACGGGAGCAAAAAGCCTCATCTTTCTCCCGCAGAACAGCTGGTAGTTTCGAACTGCTGACCTTAAGGTTTGCAGCCTGATTCGTAACCACTATGCTACCAGAGAAGGAATCCAATAGAGAATTTAAAAAGGAAAAACGGATAGAGGGTAGAGTAACTGGAATAATTTCCTCGAGTGAACAAGATAGGATGGAATCAGGCGCTCACAGAGATGGATCAGTTTTAGAAACTAGCATGTTGAGTTCATTTTTGATAATAATCGGAAAGTGCATATCATAGCATATGAGTAGTGTGTAGGGCCTGAGGAAACAGCCTGAGTTCATTAGCTAAGTGTGATGATGGAGGAGGAGGTATCTGAAATTAAAAGGAGTAAGAGAGTCATTTAAGAGACGAGGAACATGAGTAGGTTAGGGAAATGTAATATCATAGTCTAGTAGCCTTAAAGTGTCCACTTGACTTTGTCAAGATTGTAGAGTGATGAAATGGAGCAAGAAGGCAAAGTTAGTGGAAGTTCCCACTTACTCCCTCAGCAACTACCCCACTGAACAATGAATAAAAACAAACACAACTTGAAATCCCAGAATGTTGAACAGCAGCTGAAGTATTGGAGAGTCAGGGTGAGTCCAGAACCGGGGGAGAAGAGGAGTGGAACCAGCTCAGAAGGCAGGAGAACCTACGTGGTAACATTGGGAGCACTTGCTCATTACAGCCATTTTGGGATGGAGCTGGGTAGCACTTCAAACAGAAGGAGCTAATCTGAAGAAGGTGTAGCCAATTTTCTGTAAAGTGGTGCATAGTGGTCCCAGGAGTTTGGGGGCTGAGCAATTTGGTAAGAGTGAAGTAGACGGTGGTGTTGTGGAATCTCACCAAGGTCTGAGATAGATGGCCAATGGGGCTGGGAAGAACTGCAAGGGCAGCAGGGTTGGGGGAATCCTTTTAACTGAAGGCACAGAGGAAATGACCCACAGAGGGATACCATGGGCGTGGCATTCATGAGGTAAAGACCAAGAGAGCCCCACACCTTTGGCCCAAGAAAGTCCCATTGTTTACATCAGTGTCTACAAACACTTAACACCTCCTCTCCACAACTGCACAGTTTTTTATTACATTCCCAAGATCAAGCATCCAGAACTCCAGAATCAGCACTGAAAAGTCTTTAAGGACAAGAGTGGTCTCAGGAGTAAATAGGACGGCTGCTGCTGCTGCTGTGTTGATCCTGACGCAGTGCATTCCTACTTGGCTGAGTGGAACTGCGCCATGGATTTCCCAGGGCTGTCTTCCCAAAGGCAGGCTGCCACACCTTTGTCCTGTAGAACAGCTGGTGGCCATGGGCCCCAGCTTTTTATTTAGCAGCTGGTTGCTTGGTCCCTGCGCCACCAGGGCATTCAATCAGAAAAATTTTCTACAAAAGCAAGAATAACAAGTTTAATAGATGTATTAAAAAAAACAAAGATAATAAAATGGCCCTCAAATTTTTTAAAGTAGTAAAAATCACAAGAGAAGGACTAGTTAAAATCAAAATATGAACAAGAGAAAACATAATGCAAAGAATTGGTAATTTCCAGACAACAGTTCCAAATATGTTTAAAGACAACAAAAAGCACACAGAGAATAAACTAGTGGAGATCATCAAAGAAATGGAGGAACGAAATGAGGGACTCAATGTGAAAATTGAAAACATTAAAAAAAAAACAAAAAAACCCACCACATATGGAGGAAGGAAACTACCGTAACTAAAGACTAAAAATCTGAATTAGAAAAAGCAAGAGAAATATACAACAGTTGAACAGACTATAGAATAAACAAAGAGTTGAACAGAAGACAGAATGAATGAACTAGAAGATGAAATAAATGAACATATCAAGTCTCAAAAGAAACGAGAGAAATGAACAAACCAAAAAGGAACTGTGGAATTCGATGAAGAAATATAACATTAGAATTCTAAACTCTCAGAGCTCCATGACAACAATCGGGCATTGAAACAATTTTCCAAGAGGTAATCAATGAGAATTTCTCAGATCTGAACAGAGAAATAAGCCTATAAATATGGGATGCTACATGAACGCCACTAAAAGAGACACAAATATCCTGATAAATTCTTGAAAATTAAAAATAAGGAGATACTTCTTAAAGCAGTAAGAGAATAATTCAGTATAATGTATCAAGTGGCTGTCAGTAAGAATCAATGCAAATTTTCCCCTAGAGACTCTGGAGACCAGAAGAACAACCAGAAGCTCTGGGAGTTTGCAAACACCAGACCAACCCAACTACAAGTATTACTCAAGGGAGTGCTCTAAATGGAAACATTAAGAACATAACATAAATTCTCGTATCTATACATTGGGGAAAGGAGCTATGATAGCATAGTGCTTATGAGGGCTGCTAACCTGTACAGTTTCGCTATGGGTTGGAACCGACTCGACAGCACTTAACAACAACACAACAACCTCAAGGTCAGCAGTTCAAAACTACCAGCCATTCTATGGGAGGGAGATGAAGTTTTCTTCTCCCATAAAGATTTACAGTCTTGGAAACCCTATGCAGGGTCACTATGAGTCAGAACTGACTGCATGGCACACCACCACCATACAGTGGGGAAAAAACAAACAAACTAAGAGAGCAAGATCTCCAAAAAGCACAATAATGCAGGTAGTCATAGGACCAAGTATATGATATTTTTAATCAGTGAGAATTAATTAAAGCTCAGTAGTTAAATCCTACAAACAAAACCACATCAAGTTTATAAAAAATAAACACAAAGCAAACTTACTAATTATAGTCTGGGTAATATAGTGGTTATTTGTTGGGTTGCTAACTGCAACATCAAAAGTTCGGATCTACCAGGTGCTACACAGAAGAAAGATGAGGGTTTCTGCTACCATAAAGATTTACAGCCTCAGAAACCCTACACAAAGTCTCTTTCAGTCAGAATTGACTCTATGGCATACTGCCACTACCATCATTGATGTTAACGGAGACACAACAACAGAATTGGGAGAGGGGCAGATCATATAAGAAGATTTATTATGTTAAGGTTGTATGGTAACTGTTTTTCAAATATCTGTTAAACATTGCTACGTTTTAAATTATGTAATGTAGCATATGTGGTAACTGCTAAGAAATCACCAAGAAGAAACATTCGGAACAAAAGAAGGCAGTTAGCAAAAAGGCTCTTCATAAGAAAGCAGCCACATATAAACAAAAGGAGAAAAATAAAAATAAAAACGCTAAGAAGACATAAAACACTCAACAGCAAATAGCAAAATGGATGAGGTAGACACATCTTTTTCAGGAAAAACTAAAATGTCAATGATCTAAATGCCCCATCAAAAAGAGAGCGTCCCAGAACAGATAAAAAACACATGACCCATCATTCTTTTGCCTATACAAGAAATATACCTTAGCTATAAAGACACAAACAAACTAAAAATAAGGGTTGTAGAAAAATATTCCATGCAATCAGTAAACAAAAAAGCAGGAGTGACCATACTATCATCTTGCAATCAAATCTATACAAGAATGACTTTACATTACATAATAATTTAAAGGTCAATCAATTAAGAAGACATAACAATTGTAAATATATAAGGGGCTTCAAAAAGTTAGTGGGAAATTTTCATTATCTTTTAATTCCATTTTAATTTCAGGAAACTTTTGAAGCCTCCTAGTATATATCCTTAACAGCAAAGCATCAAAATACATGAAACACATATTGACCAATAGGAGAGGAGACGTAGACATCTCCACAATAATAGTAGGGAACATCAGCACAGCACTTTCAATTACGGACAGAACATCCAAAAAGAAGATCAATAAGGACATTGAGAACTTAAATAAAACCATAAGCCAATTGGACCTAATGGATATATATAGTATAGTACAATACATTCTTCTCTAGCGTGCATGAATCATTTCCAGAATAGGTCATATGCTACGGCACAATACAAGTCTCAACAAATTTTAAAAGATTGAAATTATACAAAGTACCTTCCTTCTCTGATCATAACACTATGAGGCTAGAAATCAAAAACAGGAAAACTACAGAAAAAAATACATGGAAAGTAAATAATACACTACTGAAAATGGACTCCTGGTGTGGCCCTGTAGGATCAGCACTGAACTGCAAGCCACAAGGTCGGCAGTTCAAACTTACCAGATAACTCCTGGGAAACCCTGTACAGGGCTGCTATGAGTTGAAACCGACTTGATGGTGCTTAACAACAGCAGCAAAAACTTATTAAGGAGCCATGCTGATGCTGTGGGGTTAGTAACTAGATTCTAATCACCAGCTTGGTGATTCAAACCGACCAAACACTTCATGGGAGAAAGACAAAGTGTTTCCATAAAGATTTACAGTTCCAGGAACCCAGAAACCCCAAATAGGGTGGCTATAAGTTGGAATTGACTTGAGGGCAGTGGGTGTGGTGTTTGGTTTTTAAACGCTGACTGGGTAGTGGTCCAGGACAAGATGGTGGGGTAAGCCGATACACTGAGCCGACCCTCTGCAAAGACATGGGAGACCAAGTGAAATGGATACAGATGGTAAACCTGGAACCCTGAGCATCAGAGGGTAGGACAGAGAGATGGACTGAGTTCCGACTGGAAGAGAAAGCTGAATAGTTGTGTGAGAGAGAATCGAACCTGGTGGACTGTGGGCTGGGGGGAGTGGCGCAGCCACCTTGAACTTTTGAGAGACACAGTTGAGACAGTGGTCTGCAAGCACAGGACATGACTGTGTTGGAGGCAAGGTGGTGCAATTCTCCCTTGTTCCCATGCTCTCCTGGCAGTTGATGGAGTGGCCAGTGACCAATGGCACCCCTCCTCTGCTGTCTCTGTTCCGCGTGGGGTCAGGTCCCAGGCCTAGTGTTCTTGCTTTTTGAGATTCATGAGCCTGCCCTGAATTATGCTGCACAGTGAACAAAGAACTAACTGCGTTCACACTTCCAGTCTCTACCACATTCCCTAGGAGACAGGTGGGGTGTGCCTAAGATTACACCAATATGTATGTAATCATCAACTAAATATAGGTAGATACCACGATGTTGCAAAGAAAACAGACCATTTTATTAGCTTTCACAAAGAAACAAAACTGAGTGCCTTAAATAAGTGCCCAAAATTCAGAGTGAGAAAATATAACACCAAAAATAGTATTAGAACTACCTGATAAGGAATTTTAAAGATTGCTGATTTGGCAATATCAATGGATTGAGATAGAGATCAAGAAAACTACAAATGAAATAAAGGAAAACAACCAGAAAGCCAGAGATTAACAACACTAAGACTTCAGAAATAGATAATACACTAAAATGGCAAAGAAACAGAATTGAATCTATGGAAAGT
>NW_006408744.1:1492102-1493240 GCF_000296735.1 Chrysochloris asiatica | reverse complement strand
TTTCCCGTATTTTTTTTTTTTTTTTTTTTAAGTAAAATTCAGGGCCTGCTCTTGGGCTGAATATCTATGCACATGCTTGGCAGAAGAACCCACCAGTGGTGAGGATGGGGTGTGGCACTCGCTCAGGCAACCCCTGTAATTACCAGAATGGAAGTGCACAAACAGTGGGTGGGGGGTGGGACAATGACCAGATACCCAAAAATAGGAAAATCAGAACAAAGCAAAACCAACAAAGTGGATTGTTCACTTTTATTCCAAGGTTCCCGTGGCTTTTTTCCATGGTGTTTCTGCTCCCCTGCTTGGTCTTGCCGTTTAGTCTCGCCCAGGATGTAGGCTCCAGGCCTCTGAGCCTGGCAGATTCAGAAATACGTGATTTCTTACTTCAGCTTTAAGTTCCACTAGCTATAAGCCTTCAAACTTTTAAAATATTCCTAGCTATGTGGTTCTTAGTTTTGGAGCTCTGTCCTGGATCTGCTTTGCCTGGTGTTCTGTGGTTTGGCTGATGGCAAACTACACCACACTTCCACCCTAACTACCATCAAGCCCCGCCTCCTTTAGTTTATTTTTAATTGGAGTGAAAAGTAGTTCATGTTAAATAATGGTAAGTGAGCAAACTCTCCTATACTCAACTGAGTTAGTTTCCTTGGGCTGCTATAACAGTATACTACAATCTGAATGACTTTAAACAACAGAAATTTATTTCCTCAGTATTCTTCACCTAAAAGTTCACTATCAGGTTATCAGTAGAGTTGGCTCCTTCTGGAGGCTCTGAGGGAGAATCTGTTCTAGGGCTCTCTCCTTACCTCTGATGGCTGCCAGCAATCTTTGTTATTCTTTGACTTGTAGATGCCTCATACCAATCTCTGCCTCTGTCATCATTTGACTATCCTCCATATGGGTCTTCACATGGTTTCCTTATGAAGACATCAATCACTGGAGTTAGGACCCAGCCTCATCTTAACAGTACCTTAAAAACCCTTTTCCCAATTATGATAAGTTTTCATATATTCTGAGGTTCCAAATGTATGTGAACTTTTGGGGGACACTGTTCAAGCCTATACTTTCAAATTGGCCATTAGCAATGTATCTTTGGATCATGGGAAATTAATTTGATGTGCATCTGTTTTCATACTGTTCA
>NW_006408744.1:1488477-1491682 GCF_000296735.1 Chrysochloris asiatica | reverse complement strand
CACTGTTGAATCTTAAGAATCTTATTCCCATCTACTTTCACCAGGGCCATCTAAACAAGATGAAAACTATTCAGTGGGGAGTCTACCTTTACCCGCACACTGTGAAACTAAACTCCCTTTTGGAAACTTGTAAGCCAGTCATTTCATGCCTTTATAGCCATCCTCCCTCCCCCAATTAGGTAGCCAATGTCTAAGTTGCCTGTCTCTGTCAACCCTGTATGTAGAGGGGAATAGGATTGATCCTTGATGTGAAGACTTCTTCCCTCTCAGTTGGTATTTTGAGTTTCTACATCCATAAGTATAGGTCAAGTTCATCCAATTGTAGCAATTTATACTTGTTTCCTTCATTAAGAAAAAAAAAATGTTTTTAATCTTCCTCTAGTCGATTTCCAATCATCAAGCCACCAAAGCTAGCTTGAATGAGTACTATCTATACAGTAGATTTTTAATTAATGTAAACACTAGTTCATGTTCAAGAATCCAAAGTGACCAAAATCTTTTCTATTCTGATATAAGTTCTTTAAGTTGGTAGAGTAAGAGTTAGGCTATGCATCAAAGAGTCAACTTTGATGGCATTTGGAGCTAAAGAAGGATTGTTAGAGCATAACATATGACTCAATTCTACTGCACAGCATCCCATTGCTTTACTGGTGAAGGATTTAAAACTGCATTGTCTCCCTTTCTTTGGATAAAAGGACATTTTAATTATGTGGGTAAATGTCATTGAGTCAGTTCTTACTCATAACAACCCTGTATAGGGTTTCCAAAAAGATGCTGGTGAGCTTGAACTGCTGGTCTTGCACTTCAAAAAACCTTGTGGTTCAGTGCTTATCCTATAGCAGCCATACCAACACACCTATATTGATTATACAGGATAAATATTTTCATTACAATTGAACACTAAGGATATGTCTTAATTTAAGATATTTCTCTCCCATTCCATTGCCCCTTTTATACCCGACAGTGTTAAGAGACTAGTGTTTTGTTGTGGCAAACATTTCTATGCCTTACTGAAGCAAAGAGAATCTTTGGGGGCCAAGAATCATGACTTTGCCATCATCCGGATAGAGGAACTCTGCCCTTTTCCATTGGACTCATTGCAAGAAGAGATGAGCAAATACAAACACGTGAAAGGTATGAGGTTGTTCTTGTTTTCATATATTTGAAACCTATTCAAGTTGTTGTTGTTGTTATGTGCCGTGGAGTTGGTTCCTATGCATAGCAACCCTGTACAGGGTTTCCAAGGCTGGAAATCTTTATGGGAGCAGAAAGCCTCATCTTTCTCTCACGGAACAGCTGGTAGTTTTGAACTGCTGACCTTGTGGCTTGCAGCCTGATTCGTAACCTCTACGCTACCAGAGCTCCTTCAAGTTCAAGTTAGTTCATATGAAAAAAGGATGTGAGCATTGAGAGTTACTAGAAAATAGAACTTTCTGGAATCTGAGGATATAAAGAAGTTTTATTGGGAAACAAGATACTCTGTTTTCATATCTCTCATGGTATTCCTCAGAGTCTCCCATTCTTTCATCTAAAACAGCTGATTTCTAGAGGATTTGGAGATAATCACTGCAATATCATCATTTATGAGAAATCCTGGAGAATTTTAAGGAACAGTCTTTTGAACAAATGGGACTAGAATAATTTGTTAATGCAAAATAGATCAGACATCTAAATGTATATTGTAAAACAATATAACGTCTAAGAGAAAACCTTTGTGCCCTTGGATTAGACAAATGTTCTTGATCTGACAGCCTATTAAAACAATCTATTAAAGAAAACTTGAACTTCATCAAAATCAAAGATCATTGTATTGTGAAAGGTATTGTTAAGAAAGGAAAAAAAAAACAAACAAGACATAAACATATTTGCAAATGACATGTCTGACAAAAAACGACCTAGAATATTTTTTAAATTCTTAATATTCAACAATAAGAAAACAATCCAATTTTAAAACTATATAAAGGATTTGAACAGGCACTTCACTAAAGCAGTGGATGGTAAATAAGCACATGTTCAACATCATTCACTTGTTGTTGTTGTTATGTGCCATGGAGTTGGTTCCGACTCATAGCGATCCTGTACAGGGTTTTTGAGGCTCTAAATCTTAATGGGAGCAGAAAGCCTCATCTTTCTCCTGTGGAACAGCTGGTAGTTTTGAACTGCTGACTGTGAGATTAGCAGCACAATTCATAACCACTATGCTACCATCATTCATTAGGGAAGTACAAATTAAGCCACAATGAGATATAACCACACACAAATTAAAATGATTAAAATGAAGCACAGACCCCATCTTGACAATATCAAATATGAGAATATACAGGAAATGGAATTTTCATACCCTAGTAATGGGATATGAAAAAAAGATGCAGCCACTCTGGAAAACAGCGTGGCAGCTTCATATCAGGTTACATATAGAATCACCACATGACTCATCAACACTAGTCCTAGGCATTAACCCTAAAGAAATGAAAACTTAAAAAAGAAATTGTTAAGACATAAAATGAAGTATTTAAACATGATGAAATCTTTTTCACCCAAAAATCTCTATATGCATGTTTATAAAGTAGCTTTATTGTTTTTTCTCAATGCAAAAGTGCAAAGTTTATTTTCATAACTAAAGTATATATTCATATCTATACACATAATTATTACAACCATTAAAATGTTAAATTTAACAATACAAATTTCAAAGCTTTAAACAAGAGCATGGTTTGGAATACTCACACCCTACTACAATGCATTTGTAAAAAGATGTCAAAATAAACAGGACCTATCCTTATTTACAACTCTAGGACAATCCTGATCAGATAATGCATATTTGCTCTGAATTTCACTATAAAACAAATTAGCTTCCATTGGAACTATAAACCCGGTGATTTACAGTAATAGGACACAGTGCACAGTAGACACTGCTGGCATGAGAACAGATACAAATATTCAACTATTGAAAGCACTACAGGTAGTTTTTCCTGGTGACTGCGTCTACAGTAAGCTTCTCACCCAGTATCTATAAATAAATTGTGAAAGTAATTATGTTATCTGACTTTTCCACCGTATTTTACCAAAATGAATAACTATATGCACACACACATATAATATGTGCATGTGTATGTATATATATATATATGTTGTTGTTAAGTGCTGTCGAGTTGATTCCAACCCATGGCAACCCTGTATAGGGTTTCCAAGGAGCAGCTAGTGA
>NW_006408744.1:1480396-1488252 GCF_000296735.1 Chrysochloris asiatica | reverse complement strand
CACAACTGCAGCATCTTAGCATCTTAAGCAATACTGTCTAGTCCCTTTCTTCTTAGAAGATAAGCTGTTCAAAAAGCCCCTTAAAGGTTACCACTGTAGTCAAGTCCAGTGCTTCAGTGACTTCAAAGATGAAAAGTGGTTTTAACACTTGGGGTGGGTTGGGACGGGGAAGTATAGAGACACAGAAAATTGAGGAAGGAACTTAGATGGAACAAACTTTTAGTTTTTATGGCATAGTTAGGTATAGACTTGAACACACAACAAAAGGAACAAAAAGAACATTCTAAAGTGTTAAATTACATACGAAGAATTAGCTTCTGTGTTTCACTAACTCACTAGTGACATAATATGTGGTTATCCAAAATAATACTAATTTGCATATTATGTCCAATATATTCAACGCCAAGTTGGCTCACATGCCAAATTATTAGTTGATAGTGTCTGTGCAAATCTAGAAATAAGGATATTGAATAACAACCACAAATAAGTTCTGAGTTTAAAAGGAGTTTTGCTACTAACCAGTAAGTTCTTTACAAGATCAGCATCGAAGATCTCTCAGAAAATGATAAGGCAACAGTGAGATACATCAGCTGTACTTGACTAGGAGGTGTTTGATTACACAGCATGTATCATTTCAGCTGGTTCTTTGCTCTAACTGAGAAGTGGTAGGTGATATGTTCTAATAGCTGGTTGAAGGACCAGAGGCACAGTTTCAGGTAAAATGAAGTTCCAGGGTAGAGGCATGTGGGCAGAACTAGAAGATCTATGCTCAAGAAGGTACTCAATGCTTCTTACCAGCAAACTGGGCTGCCTCAATCTAAGCTTAGTGTTTCCTCAGAGACTAATAGAAACACTCTTAGGCTCACACAGGAAGTGTAGAATGCAGAGAGAATATGGTTAAGTCAAAAAAAGAGTCCATTTTCTCTCTAGCTCTGGGGAAGGAAAAGTGGTAGCATTCAGCTAAAAGGGCATCTCAAGAAACAAACTAACGTCTCTTTAATTTGTATATGTTGTTGTTGTTGAGTACCGTTGAGATGGTTCTGACCCATAGTGAACCTGTATAGGGTTTCTGAGCAGCGACTAGTGAGATTGAACCATCAACCTTACAGTTCAAACTGACTTTACAGTCCAGTGCATTAATCCACAGCGCCACACCAGGATGTATCATAAAATCATCACTCACAGAGTAACTTCACACTAGTCCATCTGGACCTTGGCTATTACTGTTGCCCTCAGCTATCTCCCAACAAAGGCAAGGTTTATATAGACAACAGAATTACAACAATGACTTTAAATCTTTTTAGGATTGCAAACCTAAAGTCCATTTGATTAGGGGACCACCTTTGCCCTTTCTTCATACCCCATGGGAAAAATAAGTCCACCAAAAAAAGAGTAAGAGCTATATGGCACATTGAAATGTTTAAAATCAACCTTGAACTAACTTGGTTTCAAGAAATTCTTGTTACCCTCTAAGGGAGTAGTTCACAAAGCCAGGAACTGGGCATCACATTGGTCTGATAGATGGAAGGCTGAGTCAATCTTTCAAGGCATAAGAATAATCGTTGTGCTGAGGAAATGACCAGGCTTCCTGCTACCCCTCCGACATGGTACAGAAGGAAGGAAATCAGAGCCTGTCTACCTATGTATCATAGGAAGGATGAAACTAAGAGGATGCATCTTAATAAGCTTTTATCCTTTCTCACATTTTTAAACACATTGCTAAGTAGCTTTATTCTACATTGCCCCAGACTAGAAAGAACCAAAATATCCTTCAACTGGTGCATTAATCAACAGTCTGTGGTACCCCTATACAATGACATAACACTCAACAATAAAAAGGAGTGAACTATTGCTTTACACAACAACATGTTTGAATCCCAACAATGTTTGGCTAGATCATGGAAAACAGACCCAAAAGGCTGCATACTGTATAATTCATTTATATGACATTCTTGTCCATGCAGAACTGCAGGGAAAATACAGAAAAGCTCTGTGATTAGCTGGCAGAGTTTGGGGGTAGGAGGAGAAATTGACTACAAAGGATAGAATGGGGGACTTTTTGAGGTTGGTTGAACTCTTCTGTGTCCTGGTTATAGTGGTGGACATAAGACTATGTATTAAAAATTAAAAAAGACAAGTGACAGTGCTATTTTGGAAAGGAATGTATTTATTGAGGTGCTACATATGTATCTGCATATTTGTATGTGGCTACATATGTATCTGCGTATTTAAAGTATATGTTTACTTAAAGCCTGGATTTGCTTGAGGTGCTGAAATGAGCATTCTTTTTTTTTTTTTGTAGATTTTATTTGGAGTCAGGAGGAGCCTCAGAACATGGGTCCATGGTTTTTTGTTTCTCCAAGGTTTGAAAAACAACTGGCCTGCAAGGTAATGTTTCTATCTCACTTAGTCATTCACTCACTCGCTTTTATAGTGTTGTATGTGTGCTGTTTCCTCTAGACTACTAACAAGTCAATCTATCCCCATTACCAATCAAATTCTTTAAAGATAAACTAAAATATAAAATCTAGCTTTAGGCTATTCCTTCAACATAAGACGCTGAGTTGTTGATCATGCTATACATTTACATACTAATATCATATTTGAAAATTTGTTATATGTAAAAAAAAACCTTAAAACTGCTTACCTGTATGATACCTTCCCACTAACTAGCTCACATGTCTTGACCAAAAGGACAACACGTAAACTCTGGAGGGTCAGGGTGGCGAGCAGGTTTGTTTTTTAATATGGGACAAGAGACAGTAAGGTACTCTTTCCAGTCCTGTCTACAAAGCTTGTGCACATCCAAGGTCACAGTCTTTCTCATTGTACTTCAGGAAGGAAAAAACAAAGAGAAGAATAACAGTCCTTCTGTTTATCTTTCTGTTCTGCTTCCATTAAAACTCAGCTCACTTATTTGATACTTGTTTCCTAGGCTCAAATCATTATCACATATAAGCAGTTGTAGTGAAAAGAAGTTCACAGCTAAAACCAACTGTTATTTTAAGACTAGAACAAAGTCAGGAAGTGATTGCTCCTTTTCATGCTAGGGATTTAGTTAGTTTTTGGTTTTGGTGACATGTGTTTCCCTCCAGTTTAGTCTATGTAATACATTGTTTCTCCCCCACTCCCCAAATTGTCTTCTGTTTAGATAAGCAATGAAAGATATATGCACCTCTTTGGGTGAGCTAAACCAAGCTCTGATCTAGTCAAAATGTCATTTCTTTCCTGCTCCAATTATAGCTCCGTCTTGTGAGCCGACCCCCTTTGCCAACACCCGCTGTAGGAATTGGCACTGTTCACCTGCAACAGCAAGAAGATGTCCTCACCAAGACCTTTGCCTGATGCTGTCCTTTGAAGAAATACTACTTCCTATTTAGACAGCTGCCAGATACAGAAAGGCCTGCTTCCTCTGCTTCCTCCCCCTTTCATTAGGTAACATTCAAAGACTGAGGAGGGCAATGTAATCAGGAATACACGAAGTAGGGAAACATTCACCAATACATGAATTTGCCAAATAAATATTATACTTATATGTCTGAGTGAGATGTAGGTTATAATCCAGATGATTTCAGACTCTATTCTTTGTAATTAATTGCAAATGACCAGGAAAAGCTCTTTCTTGAGTTTATAGGTACATACAGATTACCTCAACACTGCTTCTTGATTTGTTTGATGCATGTCCCTTTCAACAATTCTCTTTTCAAATTCCTCTATGAGTATTTTCATTTTATATAATCTCTGGTGCTGCTTTCCGGTCACTGTGAAAAAAATTTCATCAAACAATGTAGCAGAACTAGATTGTTCCTAATTTGTGTTTGTCAAGATAGTTGTTTTACCCATGAATCTGAAATGTGGTGGTGGTGGTTGTGTGCCTCTGAGTCATAGCGACCCTGTCTAGGGTTTCCGAGGCTGTAAATCTTTACAAGAACAGAAAGCCTCATCCTTCTTCCTTGGAGCGACTGGTAGATTCGAACTGCTGGCCTGGTATTTAGTAGTCCAGCTCATAATACACTACACTATCAGGGTTCCTTATTCTGAAATATAAGTTCTATTAAATCCAAATCCCTGGGTGTGTGATCTAGACGTAATATTATTAGGGAGTTTTTAGCTATAATGAAATTGATTTGTGATCTATTTTACCATAATACCTATTTTTTTTTTTTTTCAAATTGTTTTTATTGTCTCATCTTAGTGTTTTAAACTGACTTTGGGTGTCTAATATGGAGATCTCAACTCCTGGTCTGGTATCCAAAAGTTCTTGCTGCAGCATAAGGTCAATATACTTGTAGTGTTTAAAGAACACTGTTACTTTGACAGAGGACACTTCCCAACACCAGGTTCTTGGGGACTTCTAGAAGTCACCAACTCATCCCTTCAATCTAAACTTAACTTTAGAACTGATAGCATAAAACTGTAGCTCCACTTGGCTTTGTGCTATGGAGGCTCTACCATGCTTGCATCATACAGTTTTTCTCAGAAGTCATGGATACCCACTAAACTTTTACTGGAAATTAGCAGTGTCTTTCAGAGTCAGTGTATTTATTGGTCTTGTCATAGTAGATTCATGATTTATGTGTTGAATGTAGTTAGGCATTAGTGTATTAATCTAACATTTCTATAATTTCTTATCTGTTTTATTTCTATATACTTTAATGCTTCCTTTCTGTATCAAGTTTTATAAATCAGAGTGTCATTTATGTAAATCAGTAAAATTACAATAATTTCATGAGAACAGTTATCAATGTTGTATATTTCATTAAAAAATAACAAAAGCACTGTATAATTTTTTTCAGACCTCTTGGTTCTTGAATGAAAAGATTTCAAAAGGCTGGGCAAAAAATAACATAGAAAACACATTTTTATAATTTTTTAAAAGACTTTTTATTTGATTTGTTGTTAAATGCCATCGAATCAGTTTCCAAGAAGTAGCTGGTAAGTTTGAACTGCTGACCTTGCAGTTAGAAGTCCAGTGCTTATCTTACAGCTTGACACCAGGGTTTCTTTATTTGATTCAGGTGTTTCTTTTAGTTTTAATCTTTCCAAATTTCTCCCTAACTTTACACTTCACCAATCTGTTTTTGGTTTCTTGTTACATCTTATTCAACTTTTTAACCACACAATATGTCTTCTGTTATTTTAACCTTCTTATTCCAAGTCACTACTGCAAAATGGGTTAGTATTAGTTTATTTCACTTAATTCTTTTTAGCTTCTCTTAAACTTTGATGATATAGCGCTTTGGGTAAATACACTGTACTGCAAAGTTGGTTTGAACTGCAAGGTCGACTGTTCAAGCTCACCAGTACTCCTTGAAAACCCATACAGGGTTGCTATGGGTCAGAACCGACTCAACGGCACTTAACAACAACATTATATACATGAGTGGGTGTGTGTATACCAAATTTTACCTTCACCGAAGAATTGAGTTTAAACTGGATTTTCAGTGAAAGTATTAGCAATAATGAAAATACTTGTTTTGTCTAAGACGATATATAATTTCTAGTAAAATAAAAATTTCTACCTTGTAAGAACCATTTTTGCTTAATTTACCTTTGTTTTCTACATACACACTTTAGGGGCAAATATTCCAAAGCATAGATTGCTTCCATTTGACTATATTACCTTTGAAGTTTTAACTGTTTTTTGTAATCCCTTGACTGACAATAGAAACAATATCCCTTTTACAAAATCTAGAATATGAAAGTTTAAAGACATATATTAGGAGTTATATAGAAGGGCAGTCACAAATTGTTGTTGCTGTTAAATGCCATTAAGTTGGTTCTGACTCATAGCGACACTATATTGGGTTTCCAGGGAGCAGCTGGTGTGTTTGAATCACTAACCTTGTGGTTTACACCAACCTTGCAATCGTGTACTTATCCTATAGCGCCATATCAGGACTCCTAAAATTATCATAGTTGGGGGAAATTTAGACAGAATATTTAAATCCAGATTATATTTTGTGGAAATTTGGACAAAATATTTAAATCCTCACTATTATTTACAACACACTATTGGAAACCCTATACAAGGTCGCTGTGCATTGGAACTGACTTGATGGCACTTAACAATATTATATGAATCAGAGTCCTGGTATGGCACTGTACAATAAGCACTGGACTTATTCTATGCTTCAAGCCCACCAGCTGCTCCTTGGAAATCCTCTACAGGTTTGCTATGAGTCAGAACCAACTCTAAGGCACTTAACAACAATAACAATTATATAGATAAGTGGTCCTGGTGTGGTGCTGTAAGATAAGTACTGGACTGCTATCTGGAAGGTTGGCAGTTCAAAGCCACCAACCTCTCCTTATAAGCCCTATACAGGATTTCTATGAGTAGTAAATGACTTGATAACACTTAACAACAACAGCAACATTATATAAATAAACACCTCTTAAATTCTATGAGAAGAATTCATTTTCATTTAAATCTGAAAAGCACAAAAGGAAATAGACTATATTTCTACTGCCAATTATGAAATCAATTAATTTTAAAAGTATTTGTTAAAAGTATACTACTTAAATATTGTTTCCTTATGTTTTTTCTGTTTCATATGGAACACCAACTATAATTAAACAACAAGAAGAAATGACCCTTTAAGAGTAGAATTGAATTTCTTAATTAAATATTTTATTGAACAACTTGTTGTTGTTGTTAGGTATCTTCGAGTTGGTTTTGACTCATAGTGACTCTGTATAGGGTTTCTGAGGAGTGTCTAGTAGGTTTGAATCACTGACCTTGCATTTGGTAGTTGAGTGCTTATCTTACTACTATTACATATAGAAAGGAGCTCTGATAGTGCTATAGGATAAGCACTGGTCTGCTAACCACAAGGTTGGCAGTTCAAACCAATCAGCAGCTCTGGGAGAAAGATGTGGCTGTATTCTCTGGTAAAGATGTACAGGCTCAGAACCCTTTATAAGGTTGGAATCCAGTTGATGGCAGTGGGTTTGGCTTTGAGTTTTATTACATATATGGCATTGTTGTAAACATTAGAAATTCAAAGAAGTAAAAGATAAAATGGGCTGTACCCTATTCTCAGTAGACTAACAATTTAGTTGAGAAGATACAGCATTTTTCATGTTGAGTGATAACATTGTTTTTGGTTGGATGGACTAAAATGAGGTGGGATATCAAGACAGAATGATATTCTTAAAATGTAGATTAAATAAGGTGATATTCCTTATAGATGTAGATTCTTCAAGGAAACATCTTGGGTAGCATGTGTAGTAGTAGAAAGAAAGAAGAATCCAGAGTATGAAATCTTATTCCTAAGTTCTTATGTGAAACTTGGGGAGTTATTCCAGAAATAATAAAGAGAAGTATCGGCTATGCGTTTCTGTCAATTAGATTTTCAACTTAGTGCATCTTTATTGAAAGGATAGTACATTCATGAAATTAACTCAGACAAAACTATATTTAACACAGTCAAATATTACTGAGAACACACAAAGAGTAGAAGACAAAATAAATGACTGGAAAGGAACTCTGGTAGCATAGTGGTTATGAATCGGGCTGCGAACCTTAAGGTCAGCAGTTCAAAACTACCAGCTGTTCTGTGGGAAAAAGATGAGGCTTTCTACTCCCATAAAGATTTACAGTCTCAGAAACCCTGTACAGGGTCGCTGTGAGTCGGAACTGACTCCACGGAACATAACAACAACAACAACACAAAGGAGCTCTGGTAGCATAGTTGTTTACGAGTCCGGCTGCCAACCTCAAAGTTAGCAGTTTGAAACTACCAGTGGTTCCACGGGAGAAAGATGTTCTGCTCCCATAAAGATTTACAGCATCGGAAACCCTGTACAGGGTCCCTATGAGTCAGAACTGACTCCACGGTACTTAGCAACAA
>NW_006408744.1:1468045-1479615 GCF_000296735.1 Chrysochloris asiatica | reverse complement strand
AACAACAACACACAACCCTGGAACGACAGTGTTCTGTTGGTAGATACAGGGGTGATACATAGGCTGAATGGGCATGGGAGGGAGAGTGGGATATATACATGTCCCACAAAAATATGAGTTTGAAAGAGGATATGGGTACTTGCTGAAAACACACCTTTGATATGGTGGAGCAAATGGTGGGCAAAATGATAAAAAATTATTAGATATTATCCAACATCTAAAACAATGACTTTCTGGGCATGGGGACTCAGGACCATAGTCTCAGGGGACACCATGGCCAATTGGCATAACGGAGTCCACAAAAACTATGTTCTACATCCTACTTTGGTGAGTAGTGTCTGGGATCTTAATAGCTCATTAGTGGCCATCTGAGGTGCACCTATTGTTCTCTCCACGTGTAGAAGAAAGAAGACATGAAAAATGAACATGCTTGGAATCAACTATTCTATTAGACCAATGGATCAGGTGAACATCAGTTATCACAATTCTGAGACCAGAGGACCTAGATGGCGCCTGGCTACCACTATCCACTGCTCTGAATGTGATCACATTCGAAGGTCTCAGATAGAGTGGGAGAAAATGAGGAACAAAACTCAAAATTACAAAACAAGACCAGGCTTACTGGTCAGAAAGAGACTGGAGTAAGCTGAGACTATGGCCCTAGATACCCTTCTGGGATGGAAAGGAACTCACCCTCATTGCCCAGTTTTCAGCCAAGCACTAGATAGGTATATAGGGGAACAGCAACCCTAGTAAGGCATGGTCAATTCATGTAAAATTAAAAGGGCAACATTTACCTGAGGACAAAGTTGAGAAGGGATGGGAAGGTGGAATGGAAATAGGAAGGAACCACAGGGAGGAGTGGGGTGACTGTTACTGCAGGGAGGGGATTGCAATCATTGAACTGAAACAAATGTGTGCTTTGTTGAATGTAAAACTGATGATATTCTGTAAACCTTCACTTACTTCACAAAGAAACATTTAAATAAAATTGTATTTAAGCCACCTGGTAGTGTAGCGATTATGAGTTGGTCTGCTAACCTGAAGGTCAACAGTTCGAAAACAGTTATTTCGCAAAAGAAAGATGAGGCTTTCTACTCCTGTAAGGATTTATAGTCTCGGAAATCCTATGCAGGGTCGCTATGAGTTGGAATTGACTCCACGGCACGCCACCACTATCTCCACCATTAACAGGTTACTTTAAATAATACGAAACCAACTAACACTCACCTTGTCATCTAGAAATTTATAATGCGGTAAACAAACAAGTAAAGCCAAATCAGTTGTTGTGGAGTCAGTTCCAACTCACAGCAACCCTACAGGACACAAGAAAAACCTTCTAAGGTTTCCAAGGCTGTAGATTGACTGGTGGGTTCCAACCACCAACCTGCCAGCACTTAACCATTACACCACCTGGGTTCACTTCTTTAGCAGAGATTGAATAAGTACGAAAATTACTAATGCAGAGCGAGATAAGAATGAGTTCAAAGGATGGGAGTTATGACTGTGTCAGATTGTATTTTCCAAAAAAGGCCACAATATTGAATTCCATATGCTTTTCCAAAAGCTTACCACACCCCAAACTATTATCAGGAGTGCTAATCGAATCTCTGCCTTACAAGAGAGGCTCTTGCCTTCTACTGATTAAGAATAGTCTAGTGAGGCAGAGTTTCCATAGGAGCAAATGTTTATTGTAGGAGAGAGGCTTGCAAGCAATGTTTAACCTTGTCTTTCTGAACAAAGGCTTTGTTGGGGTTTAAAACAGTTTGGCTGGGAAAAAGTCACTGTGTTTATTTATAGAAATTATGCAGGATTTTCCAGGAAATTTAGGAGGGGCCATGATCATTGGGTAGGTGTCCAGCACTTCTTCAGGATGGATTCCGGCACCAAGGCTTCTCGTTGTTGTTAAGTGCTGTCGAGTTGACTTTGCCTCATAGCAACTTTGTATAGGGTTTCTGAGGAGTGGCTGGTGAGTTTGAACTGCTGAACTTGCAATTCAAACCTACTGTGCAGTCCAGTGCTTATCCTACTCTACTCTGGTGGTGGTTATGTGCCGTGGAGTCCGTTCCGTCTCATAGAGACCCTAGACAGGGTTTCTGAGGCTGTAAATCTTTACGGGAGCAGAAAGCCTCATCTTTCTCCCGCGGACCAGCTGGTAGTTTCGAACTGCTGACCTTGAGGTTCACAGCCCAATTCGTAACCACTACGCTACCAGAGCTCCTTAGGACTCTGGTAGGAGCAAACAAAACTTATTCTAGGATGTTGAGCATGCGTGGTTATTTGTGAACCTGGTACAAACCTATCCCAGGGGCTGGCATTTTTCTTTGCCCCAGTAGTAGGTTTGTCCTTTAAAGTGATGCCTAGAGTTCTGGGTAAACCAGTCAGAATTGTAAAATAGCTTATAAGGAAGTAGAAATACAGATTTTTATAAATGGTCTTCCTTAATGGCATGTGACTGCTCAGTGGCCTGGGCATGTCCTGCACATCTTTACAAGGAGAGGTACACGCTTTAGTGTTCTTCAAGATATGTCACAAGATCTCAGTCAGTAACTGTTCATATTTACTCCTGATTTCTGGACCTTCTTTGCCTCATCTCACCACAGGTGAGTATAGTTCTCATCCCTTTCAAATTAAGCAGGCTTCATGGCTGCTTCTATAAATACAATGCAGTGAAAGTAACATTGGGTCATTTTCAAGGACACCTTTAGGCAGTCAGCTAACATGTTGTAAGTAATCTTGTTTTAAAGTGTTCAAGAGGAGTTCTATAACTAAGGTGGTAACAACCAGCATCAAATGACAGATGTGAGTAATCAGAGACCAGCTGATTCAAGCAGCACCCGCCCGGCCCCTTTGCATCCCCTAACCTTGGGGCTACCCAGCTGACTCCAAGTGGAACTCAGACCTGTGCAAACCTGGCCTAAATTGCCCCTCTTTTAGATTTATATGTGCATATTTTGCTCCTTTTGTTGGAAAAAGATCTAAGCATTACAACAGATCACTGAATTTGACGATTATAGATCATTAGTTGCCTGTTAGAAATGAAAGGGTTTAAAATGTATGAAGTTTGAGTCTATTATGTATCAGTTTGTTGGCTTTTCCTCCTCTAACACCCATAGGTATTACCCTTACTTTATACCTATATAGGTCAGAGGTTAATTATGCAAAACTACACAACCATTAAACAATAGAGGAATTAAAATATGGAGCTGATTTCTAAGATTCTACTTTCCCTTACACCACGTACTGTCCAGGAGGGGGATGCACAGAGACTGATGTCTATGGCGTGGAGTCCTGGTGTGGTACTGTAGGACAAAGCACTGGACGGCAAAGGTCGGTTTGAACCACAAAGTTGGCAGTTCAAACTCACCAGCCACGCCTCCGAAACCCTATACAGGGTCGCTATGAGTCGGAACCGACTCGACGGCACTTAACAACAACGTGTCTATGGCAGTGTTAGATAGAAATCAGTGACTGCAGGACCGTTCAACAGGAAGCATAAAATCCTGATCTCAGTATTTTGGAGAAAATGTAGGCGGATTTATCTGATATAGTTCATAAGCTATTAACTATAGCAATGTATAAGACAAACACACAGGAAATTCGAAAAGGTATAAAGATGGAAGCAAATTAAAAGGTCAGTACGGTCACGTTGGCTCTTGGCGGTGACTCTGCACCGGACCTCGGAATGGAGCTTGCGGCCCATCGCTGCTCCAGAGGTCAAGACTGCCCCTGCGGCAGCCGCATTAGTCCAGGAGCCAGGTAGCACTGGGATCGCTGTGAGAGAAAACAGCTAGTTCTTGACACTGAGCTGTGAAACGTGCCTCAAGAAATTAGAATCCTGGGTCACCGTGGACTGTTAAGAAGACCGAGACCTTCTGGGGTTCCAAACTTCCCCGCGTGACTGAAACAGGAATGGCAATCCCAGCCACAAGCATCAGTACGCATTTAGAGGGCCTGGGCAGGTAGCCCCTAGGCGCTGCAGAGGTGGAAGCGAGGCGGCAACCCTGGGCCCGCCTCCGTTGCTGCGCCGGCGGTGACCATGGTAATGGAGAGGACGTCGGTCTAGGCATCCGCTGCCAACCGCTGAGCCTGGGTTTAGGGGCGGGCCAAGATGGGGCAGTCGTGCGGGTCACGTGACGCTAGGCGGAGTCAGTGCGAAGCCGGCGGAGAGAGTCTGGGAACCGGCGCTAAGGCCCTAGCGGCAGGACTCGAAAGAAGGGAGCGCCGAGGCCTCTGTTCCCCGCCGGCGTTCCCCAGCCGCCGCCATGGGGAGTAAGTAGCGCGGGTGGAGCCGGAGCCCGAGGGTGTGTTCGTGTGTGTATGGGAGCGGGGTTATCTTCTGGGGCGCGGATCCCAGCAGCGGAGGGCGGGTGGGAGCCGGCACCCGCTGGTGGTGCCCAGCCCGCGGGCCGGGGATGCGCGGCCGCCGGGACCACTGCGCCAGGGGGCGGGGCCGGGGCCTCCCCGGAGACTCTTCCAGTGGTGCGAGGCCTTGGCCGCACGCCTTCGGGGACCGTGACCTCAATATAGGTGGCGAGGAGCGGAAGATAGTGCCGGGAGGCCATTGGTTTTGGGGGCGGGGAGTTTAGGAAATCGGGCTAAACCTTGACCCCCTGTAATTTTTAGCACCTTATTTGGAAGCTTTTAAGCGAGTGTTTTTATTAACTAATCACCCTTTCTTTTCTTGCTAGTTGTGATGAATAAAGCTTCTTGACTAGTTTAATTGAAAAAATAAAGTAATTCAAGAGATATATGGTAAAGAGAGAAAGGAGTGCGATAGATAGCTTAGAATTTTTCTTTAAATTTTAATTTCAGTTATTTTTTTCGTGTTTACTGGGAAGGTTGTGTAAGCCTTAGGAATAGGACCTTGAATTATGGGGATCTTCTGAGGCCCCTCCCCCAAACACTTAACTCTCTACTTACATAGCTGTTTAGATGTTAGCTGGATGGATGGGAAACTGTGCATTCATGCACTCCACCCATTGGCCAGCTGTTGGACATTTGTTGTTAAATGTGCAGTCGAACATCTGGGGAAAGTTAAAAAGGAAGTAGAGGAGACCCTGGCTTTGAATTTGCAGTATGTTGGGTAAAATTCTGCAACAAGAATAGGCAAGTGGCAAACAAAATCATTGCTTGAACGTGAGTGACTCAAATCTAGAAACTTTGGAGAGTGGTTTGGATAGAGGTGGGAAGGAAAGGGACTCTGGAAAGTTTCCTGATGTGAATGATACTTGTTTTACACTAGAGAGTAATGCTTTAGTAATTCAGAGGTACAGATTTGCTTTCCAAATAACTGGTGAGTATTGCTGAATTCTTCTGTTAAACATCAGTGACTGCCATCACTTAGAGAGGTTTTCAAAAAAGCTAAGGAGTTCTGGCTGCTAACAAAAAGACCTGTGGTTTGAACTCATCAGCCAGTCTGCTGGAGATATATATGTGGCTGTGTATTTTTGTAAACACTACAGTTTTGCAGTCCCTATGGGGCAGTTCTATTCTTCCTGTGGGGTCACTGTGAGTTGGAATTGATTTCATCGGATTTGGTTTATGCTTTTGTAAGAACATAGTATATTTCAGCTAACTGTGGAACTGTAATTAGTCATGCCAGTTTTAAAACAATGTCAAGATGTTAGTAAACAAAACCCAGTGCCTATAGGGGAAGATGATTTTATTTAATCTCTAGCTGGGGAGCCTTGTGTTTTTCTGTATTACAGACTCCTGGCAAAGGATTTGCATTTGAGAGATTATCTTCTTCATCCTCCAGTTTTGTGGCAGAATTTGATTTTAACCATGCCATAAGATAGTCGTCTAACCTGTTCTTAAAGAACTTGATTATCTTTTATACATGGAGACTTCAAAAAGTCAGTGGAAAATGCAATGAAAAGATAATAGACTTTTACCACCACCAACCTTTTGAAGCCTTCCCCCCACCCCCTTGTACTAGAAGAGTTGTATGCAAAAACAGTACTTTGTAATGAAATGTGTTTGTTTTTTGGACTGAGTAACTTTGAGGTTATTAAGTGGGAGAACTACCAAGCAATTAAAATGTGATTTCATTAAATGAAGTAGAGATTGTTTACAAGGTTATCTATTAAAAATGACTTTCTCCTTAAACATATCTGTATCTTTTGGTTGTTTATGTTGTTTCTGCAGCTTAAGTTCATTTCCGGTTGTATTTTTCAGTGAAGAATGGCATTCTCCTTTATTCCTCCTTTGATATCCTTGTTTTTTTATAATGCATTGTCATCTGGGTTCATTGCAGTCCAGTTGTGTTCCATCAGTTACAGCAGAGTGAGTAGGTCCTGTAGTAGGCACTGTTTACTCTTTTTTGACTTAATGGTGATGCTCTTTGAATAGTTGATTTACACACATGTGCAGGCTGGATAAAGCATGGGGATGCAAAAACCTAGTAAATGGATAGTTAATTATTCATTATTTTGCTTCTACTGACTGATCCTCAAACCTTTTAGATTCTTTTCTCCCTTAGGTATTTTTTTGAAATGGAGAGTCTTTTTTCCCTTAGGTATTTATTTGAAATGGAGAGTCTTAGAGTTCATTCATTTTTGGGAGTGGGGTGGTGTTAGGATGAGGTTGATGGCCCTTAAAAGTGGAGAGCTTTTTTTTTTTTTAAAGTATTTGTTTTAAAAAGATAACATCTCACTTTTTAAAACTTAGTAATAAGATCATTTATTCTATTTTATTTTCAACAGTCAAATTTTTAGAAGTTATCAAGCCTTTCTGTGCAGTGTTACCAGAAATTCAGAAACCTGAAAGGAAAGTAAGTATAATAATTTAGTTATGTAATTACTGTTGTGTGTCGTTGTAGCGACCCTGTGTAGGGTTTTTGAGGGTTTCAACTACTCACCTTGTGGTTAGCAGTGCAGTGGTATCCTACCGCGCTACACCAGGTATCTAGTAATGTTGTTGTTGTTAAGTGCTGTTGGATCGGTTCTGACTCATGGCAACCTTGTATAGCAAGGGTGGGGAACGTCTGGCCTTTGGACGATGATGTTGTTAAGTGCCATCAAGTTGGTTCCAACCCATAGCAACTGCATATAGGGTTTGTGAGGAGCAGTTGCTGAGCTTGAACTGCCGACCTTGCGGTTCAAATTCACCTTGAAGTCCAGTGTATTAACTAACCCTCAGCGCCACACCAGGACTCTTAGGGCAGTGTAAAGCCTGTGGGCAGTTCCAGGTATCACATTGTTGCTGTTAAGTGTCATTGAGTCTGCTGTGACTCAGTGACTCTATAGGGTTTCCGAGGAGCAGCTGGTAGATTTGAACTGCCGACCTTGTGATTCGCAGCGCTAAGCCATCACGTCGTTGTTATTAAGTGCCAGAGTCGGTTCCAACTCATAGCAATCTTATATAGGGTTTCCGAGGAGCGGCTGGTGGGTTTGAACCGCTGACCTTGAGGTTCAAATTGACCTTGCGGTCCAGTGCAGTAACCTACAGCAACACACAAGGATTCTGAGCCATCACACTGTTGTCGAGTCGGTTCCGACCCATAGTGACCTTGTATAGGGTTTCTCAGCAGCTGGTGAGCTTGAACTACCAACCTTGCAGTTCAAACAGCTTTTCAGTCTGGTGCATTAACCCACAAGGCCACACCAGGATTCCAGAGCCATCACATTAGGGGTGAGTTAATTAAATGTTTGACCAAATATAGCAGGCTAATTTTAAATTGATAATTTTGTATGACCCAGGAATGCTGTTATAAATTTTGGCAGGAAAAAAAAAAATTCCCCACTCCTGCTGTATATAGTTTCTGAAGCTTTAAAATCTTTACTGGAGCAGAAAGCCTCATCCTTCCCCCATGGAGCGACTGGTAGACTTGATCTGCAGACCTTGTAGTTCGCAGACAAGTGCTTACCATATGGAGCCACTGTGTTCCCCTTAGTAATACAGTAGGTAGTTTAATGATATATCTAGCTAAAAAAACCAAGGTTTACTCCACCTAACCCTTCTTTATTTTTGGAGTCCTGGTGTGATGCTGTAGGATAAGCACTACTAACCACAAGGTTGGCTGTTCAAACCTACCAGCTGTTCCTCGGAAACCCTGTATAAGGTCACTAAGAGTTGGAACCAACTCGATGACACTTAACAGCAACAGCAACAACCTTTTTAAAAAAATAATAATTGGAAATATACTACCTGTTCATCCTTTTTAACAAGAAACACAACAGAGTGAAGCTAGCATGTTGTCAAGTGCCATCAAAGGTAGTGTGGTGGTGGTGGTGTGCAGTGGAGTTGGTTCCAACTCATAGCGACCCTGTACAAGGTTTCCGAGGCTGTAAATCTTTACTGGAGCAGAAAAGCTGGTAGTTTCAAACTGTTGACCTTAAGGTTAGCATCCCAATTTGTAACCACTACACTACCAGAGCTAGTATGTTATTATTGTTGTTAAGTGCTACTGAGCCAGTTCCAACCCATAGTGACCCTTTATAGGGTTTCCAAGGAGCAGCTGGTGAGCTAGAATCACCGACCTTGCAGTTAAAATGGCTTTGCCATCTGGCGCATTAATCCATAACGCCACACCAGGGCTTATAAACCTGCTAAAGTGTAAATAGGTTATCTCCTAGTTTCATAATGCCTGTTTTTAAAATTGTAACATTTCCAAAACAAATCATTGTATCTGTTAGTGACGAGATAGTCTATAGTGATTTTCTATGATTTCTGTAGTATAGGGCGCATTGTACTTGCTAATGGTGAGACCCTCTGAACTATGAATGGCCCCGTCTGTTAGATAGATTTTGATGACTACAACTGTTTTAAATAAATGAATTGCAGTTGTGCAAGTATGTACCTCTCATTTCTTGATTCACTTACTGAAAAGAAAAACCATGTGAATGCTTTCAGAAGATACTGTGACTAGGTCAAATAATTCTTCCATTATTGTGGAGCTGAAGTATTTAAATTTAAAGAATATTGTTAATTCAAAATTAATCTAGTTGATTCCCAAATATTCTTTTTCTACAGTACTTTTGATTTCTCAGATACTAACAGAAATAGAGACATAGAAAAAGGTTGATAGGGATGGGCAGTATAGACATTGGCTACCTGAAATGAGCAGGCTCATAAAGGCAAGAAGCGACTGGCTTACAAGTTTTCAAGAGGGAGTTTAGTTTCAGAGTGTGCAGGGGAAGGTAGAATCACCACTGAATAATTTTTATCTTGTCTAGATGGGTCTGGTGAAAGGAGAAGGGGATAGGATTCTTATGATACAGTAGTGAGTAGTTGTTATCATGACTAATTGCAACTGTCATAACTGTAATGATAGAAGTTTTATAACACAAAGGGGACAGTTGTTCATCTTAATAGTCTAGCAACAGAGGACCCTAGGACCATCGAGGGAGAAGAGCATGAGCGAAATATGGGACCGTATCCAGAGAAGCAGCGACACCAGAGATGGAGGCAGAGATGATGACATGGAGAGATAAGAGCAACTGAGGTCTCTAGACTCATAGAAAGAGAAAGGTTGTGTGCTTGTGGCCAGGAGGCAGGCTTGCAGAATATGCCCTTAGGTTGTTTAAAAGATATATTCCTGAGTGTTGTTGTGTACATCGCCCCCCCCCCCAAAAAAAAAAAAAAGAAAAATGGAATAGAAGCAAATACTGTTGAATGATGATGCATGAAGGAGATTGTAATCATTGCAGTGAAATGATGAGTACAAAACAATTCCTCCCATATAAGCTATCACTCAATTTGTAGTAAAAACTTAAAAACAAAAAAATTAAGTATGAGGGGACATCAAAAAAATTGTGGAAATTTTCCTTTTTTTTAAGGTTTTTATTGTGGATTGAGTGAAAGTTTATAGGGCAGATCATCAGTTTTACATTCAACAAATCATACACCTTGTTTCATTTCAATGATTATAATCCCCTCCATGTACTATCAGTTTTACAGTATTTCTCTTTATTCACTTTAGCTTATTTTAAAAAAACAACAAAAAAACACTCAAGCATATATAATAATTTACACCTCCAAAGGGCACATTCTGCAAGTCTGCCGTCTGGCCACAAGCTCTTAGTCCCTCTCTTCCAATGAATCTAGAGTCCTCAGCTGCTCTTCTTCTCTATGACCCCATCTCTGCCTCCGTCTCTGGCGTTGCTGCTTCTCTGGATGAAGTCCCGCATTCTGCTTGTGCTCTTCTCCCTTGATGTCCTAGGGTTCTCTGTTTCTGGACTGTAAAATTAACCACTCTCCTGTTTTTGTTAAAAAACTTCTACTTTTACAATTGTGACAGTTGTAATTAGTCATAACAGTTATTCATTATTGAATCATACGAGTCTTAATCCCCATCTATTTCCCCAGACCTATCGAGGCAAGATGAAAACTATTCAGTGGAGTCTCTTTCTCCCCCGCATACTCTTAAACTGAACTCCCTCTTGAAACCTTGTAAGCCAGTCACTTCATGCCTTTATCGTCCGTCCCCTCATTTTAGGTAGCCAGTGTTTACGTTGCCCGTCCCTATCTACTTGTGTACAGAGGAGATAGCACTAATACTTGATGTGAAGACTCCTTCCCTCTTTGTTGGTATGTAGAGTTACTACTTCCACTCCATGAGTATACATCAGGTTCATCAAATTGTAGCAATTTGCCTTTACCCTTGTTTCCTTTATGAAAAAAAAAATTATTACTATTTTTTTTTGTAATCTTCCCTCTAGTTGAGTTCTGATTATCAAGCTAGGTCAAATGGATACTGTCTGCAAGTTTGGGTGTTCTTGTGCATATCCCCTTGGTTCATATCAGCTGGATGCTTCACTCTCAGCTTTAGCCCTCTGTTGCTATGTCTTTGTCCATGGGCTCAAGTGTACCCAGGTCTCACCACACTTTGGACCAACCAGCCCTTCCTCTTCTCTCTCTCATCTCCAGGTCAACGGGAGTCTATGGAACGTGGTTGAACTCAGCCCATTTCTTCATTGCTGCCTTTCCCCCTCTTCCACTCATCAGTAGACCAATTTGGTCGCCAGCAAGTTTACGTGCCTGTTTGTGTGTTCCCTTTGAGTTTCAGTCTTAGAGGGGAGTTTGTGATGAAGGAACTTGATTGCTTGCCATGATGGCTTCCCAGCGAACAGCTTGCTTATTCTTGTAGTAGCCAGTCATGCTGACATTTTTGTTTTGAGTTTTTCCTGATGATCTTTCTTAGAAGATGAATCTTCTGTTGCTCTAGCTGTTTCGCTGGTCTTCTTGTCCTTGCTACTGGGAATGCCCCATGTCATAAGGTTCTGGATGGGACTCAGGATTCCACCTAAGATCCTATACTCTGCAGAGGCTTTGCAAGAGGTCTACTTCACTGGGCAAGTTCTAGAACCCTTATTAGGTATTCCAATCAGTTATAGGCTGAAGACAGGCTTACAAGTTTTTTGTAATCATGTTTCCCAACATTCCTTTCTACCCCACTCAAGTGTCTATAATAGTTGGCAAGGGAAACCAATATTCATAAGATAGTTAAGCATTTTAGTATTATTTTCCCTTTTTAAACTATGCCTAGAAGACTCATTAACAACCCACGATATGCAGATGATACAACTTTGCTTGCTAAAAGCGAAGAGGACTTAAAACATTTACTG
>NW_006408744.1:1466618-1467628 GCF_000296735.1 Chrysochloris asiatica | reverse complement strand
TGTAGGGTCAGAAAAAGAGGAAGACCCCCAACGAGATGGATTGGCCAAGTGGCAGCATTGATGGACTCAAGCGTGGCAACAGTAGTGAGGTTGTCCCAGGATTGGGCAGTGTTTCGTTCTGCTGTGCATAAGTTCGCTATGGGTTGGTACTGACTCAATGGCATCTAACAACAGATCCCTGTATCACAGGGCCCTGTTGATCCAAGTTTGTGCATGCATCTCTATTTATCACTGTTCCACTTAGGCCATGCAAACCTGTTTCAGTGTTCCCCTATCTATCTTGTTTGTCTGCCTCCTCCTGCTTCTTGTATTGCCCTCCCCAACATCTATACTAAACCCCCCACTCTAAACCCACTATTATGGGTACCTTATATTCCATTAATTCCTCCCTCCATTTAAGACAGTCTATTTTATCCTGTGATCCACCTGACCTTCTCACCACGTGGATCTCTGTTCCTCTGTGTTTACTTTCTTTCACATTTTAATTGTTTTGATCATCGACTGACCTCGCACATCCTGTGTTCTTATAATTTTATTCGGTTCTTGAGTCTTCTGTTTGTTGACTGAGTTCAGGGTGATGTTGCTATGCATGTCATTCTCTAGTTGTTGTCTGCTCTTTTTGGTTCTTAGTCCACAGAACTTCCTTTAGGATGTTTTTCATAGCAGGGTTGTCTTTGACAAAAATCCCTCAGCTTCTCTTTATCCTGGAATGTTTTGATTACACCATCGTATTTGATTAACAGCTTTGCTGGGTAGAGAATTCTTGGTTGGCAGTTTTTTTTTTTTTTCTTTCAGGGTTTTATATATGTCTATCCATTGCCTTCTTTCCTGCATGATTTCTGTTGAGCGATCGGAGCTTAATCTAATTTGCTTGCCTTGATATGTAACACTTCTCTTTTCCTTACTGCTTTCAGGATTCTGTCCTTATCTTTGATTTTGGAGAGCTTGATTATTGTATGTCTTGGTGATTGTCCATTAGGGTCTATCCTTCCCTGGGGTTCGCTGAGCTT
>NW_006408744.1:1449461-1466329 GCF_000296735.1 Chrysochloris asiatica | reverse complement strand
ATCTTAGGCCTTCTTCAGATTTTTTTATCCTTTTTTGTGCTTGCTCTTCTGTCTTAGTAGTGTTGAGAGATTTATCTTCTAGCTCACTAGTTCTGGCTTCTATGTCTTCAGTTCTACTCCTTTGCCCTTTCAGTGATTTGTCCATTTCTGATATTCTGTCATTCATCATTTGGACCTCTTTAGGTAGGTTTTGAATTGTTTCCAATGCTGCATCTATCTTATTTGATTGTTCCTGTAGTGCTTTCTTGACTTCTTCCTTATTTTTCTCAACTCCATTGTATAGTGTTTTGAAACATTTTATAATTATTTTTCTGAATTCCTTCTCCAGCATTTCTAAAGCCTGCCCATCTTCTAGTATGGAGTGTAGGTCTACTTCCAGCTCATTTGCTTCAGTCACTTTATCTTGTTTCTGGACATGTGCTGGTATGGTCATCTGCTTCTGTATTTTTGGCATATTCAGGAGTTATCTGTGGCCTTAATACATAGATGGGTGTGTATTTTGGTATTTTTTATGCTTTCTGATTGCCTCCAGGTAGATTTGATCAGGATATGGGCTTCCCTTTTCACTCTTCTTCCTTATAAATTTCAAGATGCCACTGTTGATTGTTGTGACATAGCTCATGATTTAATTTTTAGCATATTTCCTAGTGATAAACAGTTCAGGGCTGGCTGTGTCCGTTTTGCACTGCCGTTTGGTTTTAAGTGTCACTTTAAATATGGGAGATCTGTGTGTATGCGTAATAGAGACCTCCGGGGTTGGGGGTGGGATATCCACTCACTCAGGCACCTCCTGTAGTCACCAGAATGCAGCTGCACTGACAGCAAGAGACCAATGAACAGATACCAAAAAAAAAAAAAAAAAAATGTCCACACCTTTATCTCTGTGGTTCTGTCAGGTGTCCATGGCTGCTCTGATCCTTCCCTCGCTTGGTCTCGCCCAAGATGGTGGCTCTGGGAGCAGCTGAGTGTCTTGAATTAGAAAGCAATGGATTTCTTGCTTCTGCTACAAATTCCCCTAGCTGTAAGCCTTCCAACTTTCTAAGTATTCCTTTATATGTGGTTCAGAGTTCTGGCACCATCCCCTGAGCCTGCTTGGTCCGGTATTCTGTGTTGTTGCTGACAGAGCTCCTCACTGCACTTCTACCTGATTTGCCATCTTGTTTCTCCATTATCTTTTCATTACATTTTTTAATAAACTTTTTGAAGCCTCCTTATATATTTCTTCCTTACTGCTTTGAGACTGTAAGAATAGTTGCTCTGGTTACTTTTAAGTCATCCTATGAAAAGGGAGCTTTTCATGTTCTATGAAATATCCATATAAGAGTATTACAGGCAGTCTTACCGACCTTCGCGTTTTAACAGATTTGAGGTGGATGTGACTTTCCATCCACTTCAGTTTCAGTTAACATCTTACTGTAATGACTGAGGATGTCTGTATTCAGATTACTTTTACAAAAGTTCAAACTATTTTGGAGAAGTTCTGTTTTACCTCCTAAACTAGTATGAACATACTTCTGGTGTGATACTATACGATAAGGATTGGACTGCGAAACACAACGTAGGTAGCTCAAACCTACCAGCTGCTCTTTGGAAACCCTATATAGGGTTGCTATGAGTCGGAATCGCTTTGATAGCATTTAAGAACAACTAGTGTGAAGCAGGAGAAAGATGGCGCTTTCTGCTCTTGTGAATATTTAAAACTTTGGAAAAATTCTATGCAGGATTGCTATGATTCGGAACTGATTGGATGGCATTTAACAACAACAAACCTGATAGGAGAATATTGGCTATGATTAAATATGACTGTTGGGTTGTATTTGCTGTTTCTTAGTTTTGATTGGTACTGATTTTTTTTTTTTTTTTTATTTTATGTTTATACAGATTCAGTTTAGAGAGAAGGTACTTTGGACTGCAATAACCCTCTTCATTTTCTTAGTATGTTGTCAGGTATGTAATGCATAATATATAAATAGCTGTACACTTTTTCTGAGGTTTTGGTTGAGTAGAATTTGAAAATTTTATTTTCAGTAAAATACATGGGGAGTCCTGGTGTGGTGCTGTGGGCTAATGCGCCAGACTGCAAAGCCGTTTGAATTGCAAGGTCAATGGTTCAAGCTCACCAGCTGCTCCTTGGAAGCCCTATACAGGGTTGCTATGGTCAGAATTGACTCAACGGCACTCAACAACAACAGCATGCAGGAAGATATTCAGCTTTATTGTTCTTTTTAATCTGAATGATTTTGATAGTGAAAATGGTTAGCGTCCTACTCTATCTACCTTTTGCGCTCCTGGTGGTGCTGTACTATCAGCACTGGACTACGAACTGTAAGTTTGGAAGTTCAGCCCAACCAGCTGCTCCTCAGAAACCCTATACAGGGTCACTGAGGGTCATAACTAACTTGACAGCAATTAACAACAACAACATCTACCTTTTTGGGAGCATGGTGGCTCGATACGATAAACACGAGTTTGAATCACAAAGTCTATGGTTTGAGCCCTCCAGACACTCCATGGGAAAAAGATGAAGCTTTCTGCTCCCTCAAAGATTTAAAGCCTCAGTAGCCCTGTACAGGGTCACTATGAGTTGGAACCAACTCCACAGCACTTAACAACAGTATCTTCCTTTTGGTTTACTAGTGGGGTTAAACATTTTTTCAGATTTTCACTTAATGGATTTTTCAGTTTTTCTCTTGATTTTTTTTTTTCTTACTGATTTAGTACGGCTTCTGGTGTGGTGCTGTGGGCTATTGCGTCAGAGTACAAAGTCATTTGAACTGCAAGGTGTGGTTCAAGCTCACCAGCTGCTCCTTGAAAGCCCTATACAGGGTTGCTCTGGGTCGGAATTGACTCGACTGTACTTAAGCATATATAAGATGCTAAAATTTTTGACATATACAAAAGTACATAAAATATGTTGCTGCAAAATTGTAGAAACCTTTATTAGAATATTAAAATGTGAAATAATTGTTTGTGGACATAACCTTCATCTAGGTCTATACACTATCGAAGGTGGTATTTCCATCACTCTAACTCTTTGTCTTTCAGTTCACACCATGGCAAAATGGCCAAAAGGAACAAGAGTTATGTCCCTTGTACCTTTTAAATGTTCTTTGAAATGTTGTTTGGGGAACAGAAAGACTGAAGGGGCAAGATCAGAAGTATAGGGTTCATGGTGTAAGTGTAACCAATAGAATTTTCATAGGCCAGTCCTAGCTATCTTCGAGGAATGAGTGAGTACTTTGTTGTGATGGAAACAATTCCCTCAGTACAGTTCCCCTGCATATTTCTCACTATTGCAGTTTTTCATTTTCTTAAACCTTCATCATAATATGCTACTGTGATCGTCCTGTGTCCTTCACGAAAAGCTGTCCCCTTTGGAATTTTAACAATAAAAATCCCAAAGAAGCCACATTTTAGAACCTCTGTGATATACAGTGTTTATGCATTAACAAAATTCAGTGGTACTTTTTAAGACAATTTTGCAGACAGATTAAATTCATAAAATGAAGATACAATGTGACCTATGTTATAGGGTATCAAAATACACTTAAGATGTATTTTATTCTTGTTACATGCTATGGAGTTGGTTTTGACTCTTACGGACTCTGTATAGGGTTTCGAAGGCTTCAAGTCTTTCTGGGAGCAGAAAGCCTCATCTTTTTGTTTACACTAGGAAACAGTAAAATAGAATAGGTTCATGATATGGAGAAAAGCAGTAGATATTTTCTTTTTGACAGGTGAAATCATTAGATTATTAAATTGTGCTTAGTTCACTTCTCGCCTCCACCTCTTTACTTTTTGAGTAGTGAGAGAGAGAAATAACAAAATAATGCAAAATTAGAAAAGAACAATCCCTATTTTTATCATCTACTTTTTTTTTTTTTCTTAACATCAGTAAGTTCATTTGCTGCGTTCTGAGGCTATTATGCCTTGACAGTTATTTAACAAAGCATTCTTTCAGGACCTAATTTCTGATATAGCTAGTCTTTCTTTTCTTTCTAATTTTCCTTTTTTTTATCTTGATGTACAGGTGTATTATTTTTCTTTGAAGTTACCCTATAATTTATTAATTTTTTTCCCCTGCTTAAAACAAAATCTACTTGACTTCCTTGAAATTTGGAAGTTCTGTATCTACACTATTCCCTCTTTTAGTGTTGTAGTTGACTTCATTATACCCTGATGTCTCTGGTTCTGTTTTCAGTCTTCCAGGTGTTTGTTTTACTTTAAATACTTCTATATCTGGGTTGAGTTGTGGGTGGTGGTGTCATGAATGGTAATTTCAGGTTGCTGTCTGCCATTGTTGGTTCTCAGTCCAAAAGTCATCTACTTTTACCATCTTGGAAATTTCTGTCTTTTCTACTATGGAAAATTTTGTCTTTTCCATTAAAATAACAACAACAACTTTGCTGAGTATAATTTGTATACGCTAAAGTGCACCCACTTTTAAAATGTGCATTTTCAGGAATTTCTACATATATGTCTACGTCCATTAACCACTACTACAGTAGAGGCCGCTGCTAGTACTCCCACAAGCTCCCTGTGTCCTTTCTCAGTCAGTTTTCACTTCTCGTCAGCCAACCACTGTTCGTTTTCTATCACTAAATTTCTGTTTGTCTTTTCCAGAGTTTCATTACATAGAATTGCATAGTATTTTCTCTTTAGTCAGCCCTCTTTTCCCTCTGGTAATTTTTTTTTTTACAAGTTTATCCATGTTGTTGATATTTCAATCATTGGTTCCTGTGTATTTCTGAGTGCTGATGGTGGTGGTGTGCCGTGGAGTTGGTTCCGACTCATAGGGTTTCTGAGGCTGTAAATCTCTACGGGAGCAGAAAGCCTCATCTTTCTCCTGTGCAACAGCTGGTAGTTTTGAACTGCTGATTGTGAGGTTAGTAGCCCGGCTTGTAACCACTACGCTACCAGAGCTCTTTGCATTTCTGAGTAGTGTTCTATTATATGAATATATCACTTTGCTCATCCACTTCTTGTTGTTAGACATGGGTGGTAGCAAATTATTGTTGTGAAGTGCTGTTGAGTCAGTTCTGTGTCATAGCGACCCTGTGTAGGGTTTCCAAGATGCTGCTGGTGGGTTTGAATTGCTGACCTTGTGGTTTGCAGTCCAGTGCTGGTCCTACAGCGCCAGCTGTTATGAACATTCTTGTACAGGTCTTTGTGTGGACATTTATTTTCATTTCTCTTCGGTGAATATCTGAAAGTGGAAGTTCTGAGTTGTAAATGCATGGTTAGCTTTATTAGAAGCTGATTGGCCCCTTGTTTATTCCCTTCACAATGTATAGAAATGCTAGTTGCTCTGCCTCCTTGCCAGCCTTGGTGTATTGATTGTTCTAATATTAACCATTCAAATGAGTGCAATTTTAATTTGCATTTTTCTGGTAAATAATATTGGGCAATATAAAAATAATTATTGAGTATACTCATTCCTCATCTCTCGACATAGTTTGGTTTAAAGACCATGTCATGTAAAATCAGTGTTAAATGAGAGTCAGAGTTTGTGCGCTGTCTCACGTACCAGTGACCCTTCATTCTCCTGGTGCCCCGGTACATCTCGGGACTGGTCATCCCTCTCCACCACACCTTCTCCACTACTGTGTCACCAGCAGGGGTGGGGGTGACCAGGTTTCTTACCACCCACTGCTTCCTACCACCTTCTCTGGACAGGGTCTCCATTCATCCTCTCTCTGTTCAGGCCATGCAACCCATTGTGGCCTCCTCCTCTCTTTCCTCCTTCCTGCCTCACACACGGACCTTTGGGCCCTCACCTGACCTCCTTCTGCTTTCTTGAGATCTTGTGTAATCCCTTAATTGTCCCATGCCTTCCGTGGCAGAACCAAGACATTACAGTTGAATAAGAGAAGGTGCCCTGTGGCTGGTCAGCCTTTTGTCTGTCACGTGGCCCAGTCGTTGATAGGGCTACTGGTATATCATTCAGGGTAGCCTGAGAGGGCACCCTGACTCTGCCATGACCCTGCTTGGGAACTAGACCGTTGGAGGTGCCTCTTAAGAATTTTTTCACAATTATTTTAAATGTGGAATGTCAAATCATGAGATCGTTGATAACTCTTTCGTCTTCCATTTTTGTAAATGTATGAGAATTCTCTGTACCTGATTGGGGATGGCTCTATTACATTCCCCAACACTTGCTGTCAGTTTGTCAGACTGCACTTGCTTGTGTGTCGCTGTGATGCTAGAAGCTATAGCACTGATATTTTAAATAGCAGCAGGGTTACCCATGGTAGATAGGTTTCAGTAGAGTTTCCCAACTAAGACAGATGAGGAAAAAGGTAAAGCAGACCACTTCCGAATGTTTAGCCTCTGAAAACCTTATTAATAGCATTGGAACATTGTCTGATACAGTATTGGGAGATGAGCCCCTCAGGTGGGAATGCACTAAAAATACAGCTGGGAAAGAGCTGATTCTTTGAAGTAGAGGTGTCCTTTATAATGTAGATGGAGCAAAGCTTTTAGGACCTTCATTTCCTGATGGGAATGGTTTTCTACTCAAAATGAGACAAACAACTACAAGTATCTATTAATAATTGAAACATGGAATGGACAAAGTATGAATCTAGGGGAATTGGCAGTTGTCAAAAATTAAATGGAACACGTAAAGATTGATATGCTAGGCATTAGTGAGATGAAATGGACTGGTATTGGCCATTTTATATCTGACATTTGTGGCTTACTGTGCTGGGAATAACAGATTGAAAAAGAATGGCATCACATTCATCATCAAAAAGAGCAGCTCAAGGTCTATATTGAAATGTCTGTGATAGGATAATGGCCATACACCTTTAAAGAAGACCAGTTAATTGTCTGGTACAACCTATTGTTGTTGTTAAGTGCCGTCGAGTCAGTTCCAACCCATAGCGACCCTGTACAGGGTTTCCGAGGGTGTAAATCTTTACGGGAGTAGAAAGCCTCATCTTTCTCCCGCGGAGCGGCTGGTAGTTTCGAACCGCTGACCTTAAGGTTCGCAGCCCAATTCGTAGCCACTACGCTGCTAGAGCCTATTAGCATGGCCCAATCATTCATTTGGTGGGAATTAAGAAAACTTTGTACAGAAAAGCCATATCGAGTAAATTCAAGGTACCAAACCCAGCAACAAGTGAAGCCAGTGATGATGAAATTGAAGAATTCTATCAACTTCTTTAAGGTCAGAGGTTCGAAACTACCAGCCGCTCCACAGGAGAATGATGAGGCTTTCGACACCCGTTAAGATTTACACCCTCGGAAACCCTGTACAGGGTTGCTATGAGTCGGAACTGACTTGACGGCACTTAACAACATCAACTTCTTCAGTCTGAGATTGATCAAACATGCATTTGAGATACATTGATAGTTATTGTTGATTAGATTGCAAGAGTTGGAAACAGTAAGTATCAGTAGTTGGAAAATAGGGTGTTGGTGATAGAAGTGATGCTGGAGTTGCATGATAGAATTTTGCAAGACCAACAACTTCATTGAAAATTTAATTTTTCAACAACATAAGCAGTGACTATACATGTGTACCTTACCAGATGGACTATGCAATAATCAAATCTACTACATCTGAGGGATGAGACGATACAGAAGTTCAATATCATCAGCCAAAACAAGGCCAGGGGCCCACTGTTGAATAGAAGAAAAATTGTTCATATACAAGTTCAAGCTGAAGTTGAAGAAAATGCAAACAAGTCCATGGGAGTCAAAATATATTCCACTTGAATTTAGAGACCATCTCAGGAACAGATTTGATGCATTGGACCCTAAGAACTGAAGACCAGATGACATTCAGAACATCGTATATGGAGAAAGCAAAAGGTCACTAAAAAGACAGGAAAGAAAGAAAAGGCCAGAGGATGTCAGAAGAGACTGAAGCTGGAAGCAAGTGGAAGAAATGAGGCAGTAAAAGATCTGAAGAGAAAATTTCAAAGGGCAGATCAAGAAGACAAAAGTAAGTTATAGTAAAGTATGCAAATTATAATAAAGTAATCAAAGAAGAACATGCTCAACGTTTTTTAAGCTGAAAGAATTGAATGAAAAGTTCAAGCCTTAGATTGTAATATAGAAGGATTCTGTGGTCAAAATATTGAATGATGCAGCAAGCATAAAAAGAAGATGGAAGAAATGCTCATAGTCACTATACTAAAAATAATTGGTCAGTGTTCACCTATTTCAAGAGGTAGCATATGATCAAGAACTGAGGATATTGAAGGAAGAAATCCAAGCTGCACCGAAGACATTGGCAGAAATCAAGGCTCCAAGGAATTAATGTAATACAAATTGAAATCTTGCAGAAAACTGATGTAGCATTGGAGGTGCTCACTCATCTATACTTGGAAGAGACCCATATTTGTGCCCATTCCACAGGTGACCCAGTGGAATGCAGGAATCATTGAATATCATTAACATCACATGCAAGTAATAGTTTGCTGAAGATAATTAAAAAACACTTGAAGTAATACATTGACAGGGAGCTACCAGAAATATAAGCTGGAACTAGGGATATCATTGCTGATTTTGGATGGATTTTGACTGAAAGCAGAGAATACCAGAATGATGTTTACCCGTGCTTCATTGACTATGCACAGGTATTCAAATGTGTGGTCGTAACAAACTATAGACAATGTTGCAAAGAAAATGTATTCCAGAACACTTAATTGAGCCCATGAGGAACGTATCATAGATCAAGAGGCAGTCGTTCAAGCAGAACAAGAGGTTACCAAATGGTTTAAAATCAGGAAAAGTATGTGACATGATTATATCTTTCATCATACTTAATCTGTATGATGAGCAAATAATCCTAGAAAATGGGTTATATGAAAAGGAATGTGACATCAGGGTGGGAGGAAACTACATTAATAAGTTTCTATAAGCAAATGAAATAACCTTCAGTATGGGTTGCACCTCAATGTACAGAAAACAAAAATTCTCACAACTGGACCAATAAGCAACATCATGATAAATGGATAAAAGATTCAAATTATCAAAGACTTCATTTTGCTTGGATCCACAATCAGCACTCAAGAGGTAAGTATTGCATTAGGTAAAGTCTGCTGCACAAGACCTCTTTAAAATGTTCCAGAGCATAAATGTCAGTTTGAGGACTAAAGTTTGCCAGACCCAAGCCATGGTATTTTCAATCATCTCATATGGACGGTCCGAGAAAAAGAGGAAGACCCCCAACAAGATGGATTGGCCAAGTGGCAGCATCGATGGACTCAAGCGTGGCAACAGTTGTGAGGTTGGCCCAGGATCGGGCAGTGTTTCGTTCTGCTGTGCATAAGGTCGCTATGAGTCAGTAGATAACAGCAACATATGCATGTGAAAACTGGACACTGAATAAGGAAGACCAGAGAAGAATCAATGCATTTGAATTACGGTATTGGCAAAGAATATTGACAGGGCCAAGAACTGCCAGAAGAGCAAAACAGTCTGTCTTGGAAGAAGTACAGCCAGAATGCTTCTTAAAAGCCAGGATGGAGAGACTTTGTCTCTCATACTTTGAGGATGTTGTCAGAAGGGATCCGTCCCTGAAGAAGGATGTGATGTTTGGTCATGTGGAGTGTCACTGATAAAGAGGAAGACACCCAACAAGTGGGTTGATTACAGTGGCAGCAAGCATGTGTGCTCCAACTTAACAATTGTGGTTGAGGATGGCTCGTTACTGGTCAGTGTTTTGTTCTGTTGTGCATAGCGTTGCTATGAGTCAGCACCAATGTTATGACACCTAACAAGAATGATTTATTTAATTTTGAAGTCTTGGAGGCACAGTGAGTTAAGCATTGGGTTGCAAGATCGTCAGATCAAACCCGCCAGGGGATCTTTGCGAGAAGGATGAGGCTGTCTCTTCCGCTGCTACGAGTTTGAATCGACTCTGTATCAGTGGGTTTTTTGGTATGTTTTATTCCAGATTTCAGATCCTTTCCCATTCTAATTCTGTGTAGCTGTGTGATCATCAGTTCCATTACAGAAAGTCAGATCCTTGTTTACTGGCATCCATTTCTTCCCAGGTGCTAGTTGTGCTCCCTCATAGCCAGAAGGAAAGAGATGGGTGTTTATACGCTTTATTTTCGCTTCAGAAATGGAATGTTATTGGGGGTTCTATTGGCTTCCCAGTATGACCATGACAAGCAGCTGTGGAATGAGTCTTTATTCCATGGTTGTCTTGTTTCTATCCCCGTGACGACCACTGTTTGAACTGTTGTTTGGGTACTTCGTGATCCTCCGCCTTGGTCCCCTACCCCCTGAAATGTTGTTAATTTTTATCATTATTGTTAGTTATTTTACATTTCCTTAAAAATTATTTGCTTCATTATATCCCAGGGGAGGGTAATGTAATGGAAACTTGCCATCTAAACCTGACCATATCTTGTTTGATTTTCATTTCCTACTGCTGTTTAGAAATCTTTAGTGCTAATTTTCTATTTGTCTATCCGACCAGTTCAGTATTTCCAGTTAAGTATGTCATGCCTTGTATCTCCAAGGTACTGTACAGTATTTTGTCACGTTGAAACAAATTGTTATATGTAATACAGTACAAGGTTTGGAACTCTTCATCTGTTAGATTCATAGAAAATAGCTCCTGATCTTATAGTTGTTGAATTTCTTAGCAGAAATAAAGCTTGTAGAGTGGATTTTCATATTCCTGTTGACTGTAGGAAATGAGAGCATACCACTATTCAGGGGTGGTGGTGGTATGCCATGGAGTCGGTTCCGACTCATAGTGACCCTGCTTAGGGTTTCCGAGGCTGTAAATCTATTCAAAAACAGAAAGGCTCATCTTTCTCCTCTGGATCGGCTGGTAGTGTTGAACTCGTAAGCACTATGCTACCAGAGCTTCAGTAGGTTTCATTGTCCCACAGAGCAGTTCACCCTGGATGCAGTGCCTGTCTCTGTTAGACATAGTGATTAACCTCTTTCCCAAGTTGAGAATAGTTTACTATGGACTATGCTGTAGTGCGAATAGACTTTTACAGAGATTTTCTTACTTTTTATCCATCACTTTAGCAAAGAATATCTACAGCTACCAAGTTTACATATAATATCCATCGTTCTTGCTTCACTAGTTCTGCTACCCAGCAAGTGTTGTATTTTAAACATGAATCATGTAATAGGAAGCAATCTAAAGTTAAGCGGGTTTTTTTCCCCCAATTAAAAAAATATGTTCTCATTATAGAATTTGATAAATGCTGAATAGAAAAACAAGTCAATCATAATCCCACTATCACTCTGTTCCAGGTTTAAAAAATATTCATTGTTAAGTGCCATTGAGTTGGTTCTGACTCTAATGACCCCTGTATAGGGTTTCAGAAAAGCAGGTGGTGGATTTAACTGCCAACTTCGTGGGTTGTGGTCTAGTGCTGATCCTACAGTGCCACACCAAGACTCTTAGTTTGATTTTATATGTGTAGTTTTACAGTATTGATGTTTTACATAATTTATATAATTTTACACCTTTCTTTTTATATTACAAGTCTTAACAGTGGCACTGTTGACTTAGCTTTGTTTTTGGGCTGCACTGGGCCTCATAGGATTTTTAACACTATCCCTAGTTTTTACCTGCTGGATGTCATAAGCAGTTCCCCTCCTTCTTGTGACAACCACAAATGTCTCTGTACATTGCCAAATGTCCCCAGGAGGCAAAATCAACACTATTGAGAACCACTGGTTTATATTTAACTTTATAATGTAAGCATTTGTTCATAATATTACAAGCTTCAAAAGTGTAATTTTTAGTGACTCCATGATCATCTCCCATTGTATGTATTGCCTTCAGTGTTGCATTTAGGAGTGTGATCTTTGCTGCCTTTAGAACCTATTTGTTGTTCTGTTGTTGTTAAGTGACTTCGAGTCAGTTCTGACTCATAGCAATCCTCTATAGGGTTTTCAAGGAGTGGCTGGTGAATTTGAACTGCTAACTTTGCATTTCAAACAGACCTTGCAGTCCAGTGCATTATCCCGCAGTGCCACACCAGCAGTGCCACACCAGGACTCATAGCTTTTAAAAATTACTCTATGATTCAGTAGCTTCCACATCCAATCATAGATTCATATCACATCTTAAAATCCATTGATGGAAGTATTTACTAGTGAAATAAATAATTTTTTGTTGTTTTTATTGTTATTAAAGAACTTCACTCTTGTGTCCTTGTTTTTGTTACAGAATATGTTTTTTTCCCCCTCTGTAGTATTCCAAACATTGAATGAATGTAATACAAATTAAATGTAAACTTCATTTGTATTTTTATAAAGAATTTGATTTAATATTATAGATACCACTCTTTGGAATCATGTCGTCAGATTCTGCAGATCCTTTCTACTGGATGAGAGTTATTCTTGCATCCAACAGAGGTAAGTATTCTTTTGTTGATTTTTGATTCACACTACTTCTGACATCAAACAGATCTAGAAGTGTTAATGAACACAACTATTTTTCACTGTTTACAGAGAGGGGGAGGATATGAGAAAAGAAACACACTGCCCAGGCAGAGAGACCAATGTGTAAATAATTTACAAAATAGATTACAAGGGGCTTCAAAACGTTTGTGGAAAAGGTATCTTTCAACTTTCTTTTTCCACTAAGTTTTTGAAGCCTACTCACATTTACTCTATGAATAGAAATATGTACAGAGTATAGAGCTACTCCAGGTATGGAGGTACTCCAAGTATAGCGGTACTCCAGAGAATGGATGGATGAGTGTTGTCTAGATCTTGGTTCTCACCCCCTTTATGAATCATGCTTCTTTTGAGGATCTAATTTAATTTATGTAAATTGTCCCTAGAAAAGTACTTATACACACAGCACTAGTTGTACATAAACTTTCAGGAGATTCTGCCATTAGTTGTTGTCATGGTGTTTTTTGCATGAAACTAAGAAACCCTGATAAGCTGTGTCAGAGACAAGGAAGCCTGAGCAGCACGGAAGTTAAACTCCAGGGTGAGGAATAATAGGATAAGGGCTTTCCAGGTGCAGGAAAGCATGAGCTAAAACACAAATACGTAACAAGAGCATGATGTTGTCTGGGAAAGTTTGGGTGGGCAGTACTGATCCATGGGGCTGAACATCGTAAGTAAGAGGCCGAGTCGGGAGGTTCTTTTTGCTTGCAGTGAAAAGGAATTACTTTTTTTGAAACGCTTTAAATGGTAGGTATTTTGGGGTAATTGTTTACATTGCAAAAGTATTAATGGTTTACTTTAAAAATACACTACCATTTACATAAAATTTTTATAAAACTGAAAACATTTCTGTTTTCAGGATTATGTTCATCCAGATTTTTTTTTCTTTGTATATATAGATATATATACTAACATACCTTTAAAAAAAATAAATAAATAAAAAAAAATAAATAAAAAGTATGTATACAGGCAATTCCTAGGTTACAAGTTTCTGACTAGCTGCAACCCATAGTTGGGAACCAACCACTGTAAAGCTTATTATATTAAAATTTTGAGGCATGTAAAAAAAAAACGAGTGTTATTTTGCATCATGCATCTAAACATCATCATTATTATTACTGTATTATGTTGATCTTTTAGTGTATCTGGAAGTGTTTCTTTAATGTTTTTTATGCACAGAAAGGTGCAATATGTAAAAGACTTACACAAAGAAAACTGTGAAACACTTACTACAGGAAGCAAAAAGATACATAAATGGAAGAGCATACCTTGCTCATAGTACTCAAGTGTTAATTATGGTGAAGGGAAAAGTATTACACAATGAGGGAAGTCAGCACAACATAACCAAAGTAAAGGAAGATGCTGAGAAGTGCACAGAAATAAAAAACAGCTATGGTAAGTGCTGGAGTTGTGGTGTGGTGATGTGGGATAAAGCACTGGACCGACCACAAGCTTGGTTTGAACCACAGGGTTGGTGGCTCCAACTCTCCACCTGCTCCTTGGAAACACTATACAGGGTCGCTATGAGTCGTAACCAACTCAATGGCACTTAATAACAACAACAATGGTAAATGGTAAGAATACTGGTGGCATTGTAGGAAAAACACTGGACTGCTAACCAGGGTGTCAGCAGTTGGAACCCACTGTGGGAGAAAGATGGGACTTTCTGCCATTCCTTGGAAGTCCTTTACAGGGTATCTATGAATCGGAAAGGACTCGACAGCACTTAACAACAACAAACAATTTACAGTCTCGGAAACCCTATACAGGGCTGCTGTGAGTCAGAACCTACTCACGGCACTAGCAACAACATGGTAAATGCTGTAACATGTATACAGTCTTGCAATGATGGTAATAACAAACAATAACTTGTGACTAGATATATAGGTAAAAAAGTAAGCCACATAGGTGAGGGGAATCATATGGGAGGACACCTCATACGTATGAGGTGTTGTTGTTGTTGTTGTTGAGTGCCGTCGAGTCGGTTCCGACCCATAGCGACCCTGTACAGGGTTTCCGAGGGTGTAAATCCTTACGGGAGTAGAAAGCCTCATCTTTCTCCCGCGGAGCGGCTGGTAGTTATGAGGTGTAGTTATGGATATTTCTACATACAAATGTTCTCACACGGGGCACAGTTAGAGAAACTGCTTAGACATCTGGATTGAACTACTGGACTCAAAAGCTAAGGATCATAGACTTGGACATTTAGGTCAACTGGAAAAACAGTTGTTATTTTAAGTATGATAATAAGCTATTGCTAGCACGTATGTAGTCTTTTTCAGCTTTATAATATGAATAATGCTATAATGAATGCTATTGAACACTTCAGTAACTTTTTAATAGCATATTTCTGAAACTTTTATCTGTTTGATTACATTGTATGAATATTTTAAATTTCCAGAGGTAATACTAGGTTTCTTCCAAAAGGGTTGTATTATTTTTTATTCTGAAATAGTATGGGAGAATGAAATGTCTCTTCCCACAATGGTTATTAGTCTTTTAATCATTGTTAATCAACAGATGAAAATGATGGCTTTATTATTTATCTCTATACATACTATTTAATTTCATTATCTGTTGGTATGCACTATTTTATTACATTAAAAATATTGGTGAGTTTGCATATCACAGTTTACTTTTACTGAGCCTTTATATATATGCTGTGAGTGAACTTTCCATTAGTATGTTAAATTTCTTTATATTATACTTATGGATGTAGTAGCTCAAAATACCAACTGAGAGGGAAGGAGTCTTCACATCAAATGTCAATACTATCACATCTGTATACAGAGTTGATAGGGCTAGGCAACTTAGACATTGGATACTCTAAAATGGGTGGGCACTATAAAAGCATGAAGTGACTGGCTTACAAGTTTTCAAGAGGTAGTTTAGCTTAAGAGTGTGTGGGGGAAGGTAGCGCCCCACTGAATAGTTCTCATCTTGTCTACATGGGTCTGGTGAAAGGAGATAGGTATAAGATTCTTATAATTCAACAGTAATTGTTATTATGACTAATTACGATAGTCACAACTGTAAATATAGACGTTTTTGTAACCAAAATGGGGAATAGTTAATCTTACAGTCCAGGAACAGAGGACCCTACTACCATCAAGGGAGAAGAGCATGACGAGAATGTGGGACCGTATCCAGACACTAGAGATGGAGTCAGAGATGGGACATGGAGAGAGGGAGCAGCTGAGGACTCTAGACTCATGGAAAGGGAAAGACTGAGTGCTGGCAGCCAGGAGGCAGGCTTGCAGATTGTGCCCTTTGGTTGTTTAAATTATTATATATTCCTGAGAGTTTTTGTGTACAACCCCCCCCCCCCCAAAACAAATCCCAAAAACCCAAGGGAATAGAACCACATACTGTTCAATGACGATGCACAGAAGGGATTGTTATCATTACAATGAAATAGTGTGAAACTGATGTTTTCCCATGTAAACCTCAGTTCACAATTAAAAAAAATTCTTTATAATTAACTAGTTTAAACACAAAAAGTGAATTTATTATTTTAAAAAAATGTTCATTTTTTTAGAATACAAAGTAGTGGTAGTGGTTCTATGCTGTGGAGTCGGTTCCGACTCATCCTGACCCTGTACAGGGTTTCCAAGGCTGTTAATCTTTATGGGCACAGAAAGCCTCATCTTTCTCCTGTGGAACAGCTGGTAGTTTTGAACTGCTGACATTAAAGTTCACAGCCCAATTCGTACCCAATTGTAGACAATCGTAATTAGTCTACACTTAACAGAGTAGAATATAAACAGGAGGTCAAAAATTAGCTTTAGGAAGAGGGGGAGCCACGGTAGCTCTTAGACCTCAGCGTCAGGGATTTGTGAATCCTCAAATTCTTTCCTGAGTTCAAAATTTTAATGATAAGGATTTATACTAGACTCAATTAGCTTTTGCTAGCTAGTATTGCAAGATTACGTCATACAGATTTTGGTGCTGGGAACCCACTCCCATAGTGTGGGAGTTTTTCTGAGGAAGAGCATCAGTGGAAACAAGCACACTGGACATCTACGATTTTCTTTTTCTGATGGCCTTTTAATCTTTAAATAGATTTATAAGTACTCTTTGTGTATTAGAAACATGAGCTCTTGGTCACTGATCATTTTTTTTTGTCTTTCTTTTAAATTCCATTGCTCATAAATTTTTTTTTTTTTAATTTTTGTTATGAATTGAGAGAAAGTTTACAGGGCAGATCATCAATTTTACATTCAACAAATCATACACTTTGTTGCATTACAATGGTTATAATCCCCTCCATGTACCATCAGTTCAGTTAACAAACAGTATTTCTCTTTATTCATTTTAGCTCTTTTTTTTTCAAACACTTAGGCATATATAATAATTTAAACAACCAAAGGGCGCATTCTGCAAGCCTGCCTTCTGGCTGTCAGCACTCAGTCCCTTTCTTTCCATGAATCTAGAGTCCTCAGCTGCTCCCTCTCTCCATGTCCCCATCTCTG
>NW_006408744.1:1447438-1448551 GCF_000296735.1 Chrysochloris asiatica | reverse complement strand
GATCCTTGCTGTAAAGATTTGTTCCCTCTTTTGAGCTACTGCATCCATAGGTGTAGGTCAAGTTCATCAAATTGTATCAGATTACTCTTTTTATCGTCTTATTTCTTGTTTTAGTTGAGCTCTGATTATCCAGTCATTGAAGCCAGGTTAAGTGGGTGTTATCTGCAAGTGTGGGTGTACTTGTGCGTATGCCTTCTCTTATCAGCTGGACACTTCACTCTCCACTCTAGTCCTCTGTGGCTATGTTACTGACTCTGGGCCCAAAGTCCCCAGGTCTTGCCACACTGCTGGTGAACCAGGTCTCCACCCGGGTTCACAGGAGTCTATTGAACATTGTAGGGCTTAGCTCTCAGCTTCATTGCTGTTTTTCCGTCACTTCCCCTTACCGGTGACAAACGTGGTCACCAATCAGAGTGTGTATTCCCATTGAATCTTAGTCTTGGAAGGGGGTTTGCTTTGAGGGGACCTGACCAGTTGCCTTGATGTCTCCTGGGCGAGCAAATGCTTGTTCTTGTACTAATCAGTCCGTCAGCCTCTATTGTTTTGTATATTTCCTGTTGGTCTTTCTTTCCAGAAGTATCTTCTCTACTTCTAGCCATCCAGGCTGGTCTGCTTATCCTTTAAAGTGGATATTTCCCACCTCTGAAGATTCTGGATGGAGTTCAGGATTCCACCTATGGTCTCATGTAATGCAGAGGCTCCGCAGGAAGCCTCCTTCACTAGGCATGTTGTAGCCCCATTTTAGGTATTCCGATCAGTTATAGGCAGAAGATGGACTTACAAGCTTTTTTATGGTGATATTTCTGGCTATTTCTTTCCTTCCCCCTCCACTGTCTATTTTATAATGGTATGCAAGGGAAACCAAGATTCAAAAGACAGCCAAGCATCTTAACATTATTTTCCCCCTTTTTCCCATTTCAACATGTCTCAATCCCTATATCCCAGAGCCCTGTTTTTCCAAGGTTGTGCATACATCATTCTTTACTTCTGTCCCACTTAGCCCATGCAAACCTGCCTAATTGTTATCCCATCAGCTTTGTTCTTCTATTCCCCTCTTCCTTTTTGTATATTGCCCCCCTTCCCAACACCCAAACTATCCTGTGTCTATTCCCT
>NW_006408744.1:1438293-1446036 GCF_000296735.1 Chrysochloris asiatica | reverse complement strand
CATTTATTGTCCTCTACTTTTTTGATCTTTGCTGTTATTGCTGGTGTGAGATGATATCTCATTGTTGTTTTGATTTGCATCTCTCTAATGACTGGCAATCGTGACTATTTCTTCATATGTTTGTTGGCTGTCTGGATCTCCTTGGTGAAGTGTCAGTTCATGTCCTGTGCCAATCTCTGGTTGTTGTCTGTTCTTGTTCGTTCTCAGTACACAGAACTCCCTTTAGATTGTTTTGTAGCGCAGGCTTGGTTTGACAAAATCCCTTTAGCTTCTGTTTAGTCTGGGATGTTATGATACCATCATATTTGATTGATAGGTTTGCTGGATAGAGCATTCTTGGTTGGCAGTTCTTTTCTTTCAGGGTTTAATATATGTCTCCCCATTGCCGTCTTGCTTCCATGGTTTCTGCTGAGCGATCCGAGCTTATTCTGAATTGCTTGCCATTATATGTAACACTTTTGTTTTCCCTAGCTGCTTTTAGGAGTGTCTCCTTATCTTTGATTTTGGAGAGCTTGATTATGTTACATCTCGGAGATTTTATTTTGCAGTGTGCCCTTCCTCGGGTTCATTGAGCTTCTTGAATGTTTATCTCTTCACTTTTCAGAATGTTTGAGAAATTTTCTTCTAGCAGTTCTTCAACTTTTCCTCTGTGGACTTGTGTGTTTCTTCTTGTTCTTAGAATGCCGATAATTCTTAAGTTATTCCTCTTCATGTTGTCCAACATGTATCTTAGACCTTCTTCAGATTTTTTTTATCCTTTTTCCTGTTTCTCTTATATCTTAGTGGTATTGTGACATTTGTCATCCAGCTCACTGGTTCTGCCTTCCATTTCTTCTATTCTCCTCCTTTGTCCTTTCAGAGTTTTGTGTATTTCTGGTATTCTTTTAATGATTGTTTGGCCCTCTTTCTGCAGGTTTTGAATTATTTCCTATGCTGCGTCTATCTTATTTGATTGCTCCTGTAGCGCTTTCCTGACTTCTTCCTTATTTTTCTCAACTCCATTGTAAAGTGTTTTGAAACATTTTGTAATCAGTGTTCTGAATTCCTTCTCAGGCATATCCAAGGCCTGCCCTCCTTCCAGAATGGAGTCCAGGTCTACCTTTACGTCATTTGTTTCAGACATTTTATCTTGTTTCTGGACATGCGCTGATATTGTTATCTGCTTTTGGACATATTTAGTATTTATCTGTGGCCTTAATACTTAATTGATAATGTGTTTTGGTATTTTTTATGCTCTCTGATTACTTCCAGGTAGTTGTGATCAGGATGTGGGCTTCCCTTTCACTCTTCTTATTGCTTAACTCAGAGTAACTTTCACAGGTGTTGTCTGCCTCGCTGGTATATGGCAGTTGGTATTTGTTCTTGCCTGGGTTTTGATGTTTTAATAGCATGTGACTTTGGTTGACTGTATGGCAGCAGTTGCTGACTCTTTTTGGGTAATATAGGGAGAGAAAGAGTCCCCCAAAGGTAGAAGGGGTAGCATAAAATAGCAAAACAGCACCAGTAAAAAACAAACAAAGAAAGAAAACAAAACACAAAATAACCCCAAAATACAACAAGAAAGCAAAACTAGACTGAATACTGCAGCCTATAATCACAGAAAGGGACAGGAGGGAAGGGAAAAAATAATCTATAGCCCAATATGATTTTAATGTCCTCTCTTCAGTTTCTTGCCTTCAGAACTGCCTGAGAGATTTTAAGATACCACTGTTGGTTGTTAGGCTATACCTCAGGCTTTAATTTAGTTTTTGGCCTGTTTCTTTTTCCCTCTCTGCAGCCCTGTCCTCTCCTTTCCTGTATTTAAAAAAAAAAAAATTCAGGCCTGCTCTTGGGCTGAATATCTGTGCGCATGCATGGCAGAAGAACCCACCAGTGGTGATGGTGGGGGGTATCCACTCGCTCATGGTCCACCTCTAGTCACCAGAATGGAGGTGCACAAACAGTGGGGGGCCAAAGACCAGATAACAAAAAAAAAAGAAAGAAAGAAAAAAAAAAAAAAAAGAAAATCAGAACAAAGCAAATCCAACAAAGTGTATTGTCCACCTTTGCTCCAAGGTTCCCACGGTGTTTTTCCGTGGTGTTTCTGCTCCCCTGCTTGGTCTTGCCTTTTGGTCTCGCTCAAGATGTCGGCTCCGGGTTTCAGAGCCTGGCAAATTCAAAAGTACGTGATTTCTTACTTCAGCTTCTAATTCCACTAGCTATAAGCCTTCAAGCTTTTAAAATACTCCTAGCTGTGTGGTTCTGAGTTTTGGAGCTCTGCCCTGGATCTGCTTTGCCTGTAATTCTGTGGTATGGCTCACTGACTGACTGTGAACTTCACTACACCTGCATCCTAGTGGCCATCAAGCCCCCACCCCGACTACACTCTTAAACTAAACTCCCTATTGAAAGTTTGTAAGCCAGTCACTTTGAGCATTTATCACCACCTCATTTTAGGTAGCCAGTGTCTAAGTTGCTCATCCCAATCTACCATATATACAAAGGGAATATCATTGATCCTTGATATAATGACTCCTTCCCTCTCTGTTGATATTTAAAGTATAGGTCAAGTTCATCAAATTGTGGCAATTTACCCGAGTTGTCTTTATGAAAAAAAATTTTTTTTTAATATCTTCCTGTAGTCGAGTTCTGATTATCAATCCATCAAGGCTAGGTCAAATGGGTACTTTGGGTGTTCTTGTGCATCTCACCTCAGCTCATATCAGCTGGGATGCTTCACTCTCAGCTCTAGCCCTCTGTGGCTATATCCTTGCCCATGGGCTCAAGTGTTTCTAGTTCTCACCACACTTTGGGCCAATCAGCCCTTCCTGTTCTCTTGCTCATCTCCAGCTCAACGCAAGTCTTTGGAACGTGATTGAACTCAGCCCATTTCTTCATTGCTGCCTTTCCCCCCTCTTCCACTCACCAGTAGACCAATCTGGTCGCCAGCAAGCTTACATCCCTGTTTGTGTGTTCCCTTTGAGTTTCAGTCTTAGAGGGGAGTTTGTGAGGAAGGAATGTGATTGCTTGCCTTGATGGCTTCCAGCAAACCACTTGCTTATTCTTATAGTAGCCAGTCATACTGCCATTCTTGTTTTGAGTTTTTCCTGATGGTCTTTCTTTGAAGATGTATCTTCTGTTGCGCTAGCTGTTTCGCTGGTCTGCTTTTCTTTTCTGGTGGGAGTGGCTCACCTCATTAGGTTCTGGATGGTATTCAGGATTCCATCTAAGGTCCTATACATTGCAAAGGCTCCGCAAGAGGCCTATTGCACTGGGCAAGTTCTAGAATCCCTTTTAGGTATTCCAGTCAGTTATAGGCTGATGACGGGTTTGTAATATTTCTGTAATCACATTTCCCAACATTCCTTCCTATCCCATTGTTGTTGTTAAGTGCCGTTGAGTCGATTTCGACCCATAGCGACCCTGTACAGGGTTTCCGAGGGTGTAAATCTTTACAGGAGTAGAAAGCCTGATCTTTCTCCCGCGGAGCAGCTGGTAGTTTCGAACCGCTGATCTTAAGGTTCGCAGCCCGATTCGTAACCACTATGCTACCAGAGCTCCTTTCCTATCCCATACAAGTGTCTATTTTACAATAGTAGGCAAGGGAAACCAATATTCATAAGACAGTCAAGCATATTAGTACTATTTCCCTCTTCAGGGTATGCCTCTATCCCTGTATTACAGAGCCCTGTTCTAAGGTTGAGCAGCATCACTGTCATTGAAGTTTGAGTATTTTTCTTTTAATAATTTATGCTGTCCTTTGACATAGGGAGGTTGCGTGGTGGTGGTGGTGGTGGTTATGTGCTGTGGAGTTGGTTCCGACTCATAGTGACCTTGTATAGGATTTCCAAGGTTATAAATCCTTACGAGAGCAGAAAGCCTCATCTTTCTCCCATGGAACAGCTTGAATAGTTTGAAACTGCTGTCCTTGAGTTCAGCAGCCTGATTTGTAATCACCACACTATCAGAGCTCCTTAGGGAAGTGGCATCTATTCCTATCTTCCCTCTTTTTCTTTGTGTTTTCTAGGTTTCTGTCATAGTTAGAAAGGCTGACTCTCCCCTCCACTCTCACATGCACACACACACAAGAATATAATCAAGAGTCACCATGTTTGCTTCTAGTACTTCTATTAGTTAATCTTTTATATTTAATTTTTTTATATATCTTGAATTTATGAGATACAAGGTTATGAGGTAAGAAATCTAAGTTTATTTTGTTATAAATAAATGGCCAGTCATTTGCCAAAGTCCATTTATCCTTTTTTTAATCTACTGATTTGAAGTGCTGTCAAATTTTCATTAAAGCTTGGTTGGATCAGTTTCCATACTGTATCTATAGTTTCTGGGGAAAATGGAATAAAAAGATAATGGAATTTTTCTATGAACTTTTGAAACCCCCTCATATTTGATGGTTACAAATTTTGATGATTTGAATATTTGAGAAGTCTGTCTTTCTACCAATTGTGTAGGAAATTATTTCATTTGTTAGTATTAAAGTAAGTAATAGTATTGCATATCTGTGACAACATCAAGGGTCCACTTAGTGCAATATTTTCTCATATTAAGGACCCCTCTCCTCTTTAATGGACTCAAGCGTTTCAACAATAGTTAGGTTGTCCCAGGATTGGCAGTGTTCCGTTCTGCTGTGCATAAGGTTGCTATGAGTCAGTACCGACTCGATGGCACCTAACAACAACAACAGCTTTAGTATTTATAAAAGGCAGCATTTTAGGGTGTACTGTGACAGGATGTACAAAGAAAATTGCAGTCTTGACCGTGAAGAATTATTTAGTTCTACACGTTACTTTATATGTTCAGCAAATTTAGGTTTCTTGCTATGGTGCTGAGGATTACTGGCTCTGGACTGCAACATCAGTTTGAACCAAGGTTGGTGGTTCAAGCTTGCCAGCCGCTCCTTGAAACCCCTATATAGGGTCACTATGGATTGGAACCAACTCAACAGTACTTAACAACAACGTTGTTCATTGTAAATATAGTGTATATTTTCTGTAAAGAAAAAATTTAAAGAGAAGCAAAAGAAGAAAATGGAAATCACTCACTCACTATCTTATTGGGTAAAAATTAATAATTAACATTTTGCCAACCAGAGAAAATAATGAAGACTATTTCCACCTTGATATAAAATGAGAATAAAATGAAATTATACATACTGCTTTCAAATTTTTTTGCTATCCATCACCATGGACATTTTTCATGTCATTAAATATATTGTTTTAGATGACTTATGTAATGTTTAAGTTTTGTATTACAAATATTTTTCAGTTTAAAAATTGACTTGGTATGTTAATTTTGTGATTAGTATGTAAATTTTCATGTTGCATTAAAACAGTTTAGTGTAATTTTTAAGAATTACCATTTGGTCAGAAATCTTGATTTCTTTCAGTGGTTTTCTTTAATATTTTAAGTTCAAGATTTATAGAAATTTACATTTTTATAGTATTTATACTTGTTATTTATCACTGTTGGAAAGGAATGAAAATTTGCTTGTTAAAATTTGAGCGTATACTACAATAGAATTCAGGCTAAAAAGATGTTTCTAAAATTATTATGTATAACAGTAATTGTATGTAGTAAAGATTATCATGTATAGTAAAGCTTCTTTATTCTTACTTCTTTCCTGTTTCTTTCTAGGAACTTTAATGGAATTGGGTATCTCCCCGATTGTAACCTCTGGTTTGATTATGCAGTTGCTAGCTGGAGCCAAAATCATTGAAGTTGGAGATACCCCCAAAGACAGAGCTCTATTCAATGGAGCCCAGAAATGTGAGCATTAAATTGTGCACAACAGCCCTTTCCCATAAAGATTGACACTCTGGGAAATCCTCTCCAGGGTTGCTGTGAGTCAGAGTCCTCTTGATGACTTCACCACCACCACCACCATGTGTATCATTCACTGACACTGCTTATATTCGTTGAGCTAGGCAACCATTCTCATCTTCCTTTTTGGAGCTTTTCCTCTAGCACTAACAAAAATTCACTGGCCCCTAAGTTTCCTGTCTAATCTTTTGAATTGCTGTTGTCAATTTGGAGTAATTACTGGACCACTAACCACAAAGTTGGCAGTTGAAACCTACCAGCCACTCCTTGTAAACCCTGTACACAGTTGCTACCAATTGAAACTGACTCAATGGCTCTTAACAACAACAGATAGATACTAGAGCCCTGGTGATGTAGTGGATTGAGTGTTGGGCTGCACACTACAAGGTCAACAGTTCAAATCCATAGTCACTGTGCAGAATAAAGATGATGCTTTCTTCTCTAAGATTTACAGTATTGGAAACCTTATACATGGTTGCTATGAGTTGAAACTAATTCGATAGCACAATAACATAGCTTAACACAGATATTGCTCAAGGATAAAGATGATTTTCTCTAGTCCTTTGTGTCTTTGGTTGTAATCAGGTACTCCTTCCCTCCCTCCCCTATTTTCTCAGTATTTGGTATGATTATTACCATTGGGCAAGCCATCGTGTATGTCATGACGGGCATGTATGGAGATCCTGCTGAAATGGGTGCTGGAATCTGTCTCCTTATCATTATTCAGGTAAGAAATGCTGGTTTTTCATATGCCAGTAACAAAAACAATTTGATCCTTTTAATTTTTCCTTTTCTAACAACTCTAGGTGATCGATATATTCATTTTCTTACTTTTGAATTCTATTTGATTATAATTTTTTGACTGTGAAAGTGACAAATTACAGTGATATGAATAAATATGAATTGATTGAGTAGGCCATAAAGCTGTATAAAAAATCGTGGATATTTTATTGATTCTAAGATGCTCATTTTTCACATTTGGATGTCTCTGAAATGAGAATGTTTTATACAGTCGGTACTGCCTTACTATCGCTGTCAGTCAGGTGGCTGTCATGGCACAGTTGTCCTCTGTGCATGCGTGTCAGCTTGGTCATAGTTGTTCATGTTGTCTTTGCGTCAGTTGAACTGTGTTCATTGCTGGTACAGCATGTGTTGAGTTCAGTTTCTGCCTATCATGTCTTCAAAAAAATTTGCTGGGATTTGGTACTGAAATGATGCATTGTTTTATATACAGAAAGTCCCAGATGCAAACCCAGCAAGCTAGATAATGAATATCTGTCTACATTAGCCCTTTTCATACGTTTGTTTGTAGTTGTTAAGTGCTGTGGAGTCAGTTCCAGCTCATAGCGACCCTGTATAGGGTGTCCAAGGCTATAATCTTTGCAGTAGCAGAAAGCCTCATCTTCTCCTGTGGGGTGGGTGCTGGCCTTAAGCCATTGATCTTGTGGTTCTCAGCTTAATTGAAAAAAATCTAAGTAAAAAGGATTGTGTCAGTTTTTTCTTTTTTTAATTTAACTTTTATGTTGCTGCTGTTAAGTGCTGTTGAGTTGGTTCTGACCCATGGTGACCCATATAGATTTCTGAGGAGCACCTGGTAGGTTTGAACTGCCAACCTTGAGGTTAGCAGTCCAGCATTTATCCTACCATGTCACACCAGGACTACTTTTACTTGTATACAATAAATACTTTTTATTTTTATAGCAAGAAATAAACAGTATTTTAAAGTTAATGAACTACCAAATATACATAAGCACATTTGAAATTTGAAAATGGGTGCTTTGGAATGGCATTTTTCAGGGCCAAAATAATTATCACTGAAATAAGTCTCTTGAAATAAGTAAAATTTAGAAAATATTACTTAAGAATTATTTATAGAAATTACCCAAGAATGGATAGTGCTATATAATAATTATTTATTGGATTTTT
>NW_006408744.1:1417904-1437311 GCF_000296735.1 Chrysochloris asiatica | reverse complement strand
ACTGGGTCCACAGAAGTCCACTGAACATTGTAGGGCTTAGCTTGCCGCTTCATTGCTGCTTTTACCCCCTTCCCCCCATCAGTGATGTGTGTGGTCACCAGGCAGAGCGTGCATTTCTGTTTAGTCTTAGTCTTGGAAGGGGGTTTGCATTGAGAGACCTGGCCACTTGCCTTGATGTTTCCTAGGGTAGCATTTTGTTTGTTCTTGTAGTAACAGTCCATCTGCCTCCATTTTTCCTGCAGGTCTTTCTTTCAAGAGGTATTTTTTATTTTTCTAGCTGTTCCAAGTTGATCTGCTCATCCTTTCCAGTGGAGATTTCTCATCTCTGGAGATCTGGATGTGGTTCCAGTTTCTACCGACAGTTTTATGTATTACAGAGGCTCCGCAAGAAGCCTCGTTCACTGGGTACACTGTAGCCCCATTTTAGGTATTCCAATCAGTGATAGGCAGAAGATATTTATTGGATTTTGAAAGAGATTTCAGTGAAACCCTGAGGGTATAGAGGCCTGGTTATTTTGGAAATTTGTTTCTTGCTCATTTTGTGAAATAGGATTAATTTTAGGATTTTTTTTGGTAACAGAGGATCAAGGTCAGAAGAAGAGTTCTAAATAAAAGTAAAATACCAGTTTTTTAACATACATATTGAGAAATAGGACTTTCAGAATGACCTGATTGGACATTCTTTATAAGAAAACATATCCAGAGCAAATCATAATAAGGAGGATGATTCAGAACCAGGGGTGCTAGATCAGGTATTCATTGGCATCAGTTTGCAGGATCTTTGTTTCTAAGTTTTGTCGAGTAGGTTCTGACTCATAGTGACCCTGTATAGGGCTTCCAAGGAGCAGCAACTGGTGAGCTTGAACCTCTGACCTTGCAGTTCAGATCCACTTTGCAGTAGAGGTTGCTTTTCTAATGAGATAAGAATACTTTATCTTTTGACCAGGATAGAAATTTTTAATGGATTATTAGGGTGGTTTTGGTGGTTTTCTGAACCGTGATGTATTCTCATTTGGTGTAAGTACATTTCTTTAAGGAGCTCTAGTGGTGTAGTGGGTAAATGCTTGAATGCTAACTGAAGGTCCGCTGTTTGAACTCACAGTGATTTGCGGGAGAAAGATGTGGCAGTCTGCTTCTGTAGAGATTACAGCCTCTGGAACTTTATGGGGGCAGTTCTGTGTCCTGTAGGATCACTCTGAGTCAGAATCGACTTGATGGCAACAGACTCACATTTCCTAAAAGAATGGCATTGTCTTTATTTCTCCATTTAACAAGACACTTGATGGGCTTATTTATAGTCCTTGGAAATTAGGGAAAAAAGATGAGCAATGGACCAGTACTAAAGATTCTGTCACAACTGATTTTAACATTTTTTAGGTCTTAGGGCTTTTTCATATGCTTTGACATTGTTGAGGATGCTAATATACAAATTTTTGCTTGTGTTTTGTTTCTTTATAGCGTATACTTTTGTATATTTTAGAATAACCTGCTTTTTCAGACTTTCAGAATTGGAATCTAGCTCTTAAAACAACATGAATCAATGACATTTTCCTAGTATTTTACTGCGGATATAAAGAACTGTAGCTGAACAAGTCTGGGCTGAAGTATTGACTTATTTCACAGATTTAAATGGCTATAAAATAGAGTTAAGCTATTTACATTTTTATCAGTTACTGAAATGTCCAGGATTATTTATATTCCAAGAATGAAACAAATTGGATATGTGCCAAATTGTTTGCATAAATTCTGTTATGCAAATATTTGAGTTGTGGTTAACTATTTTAGTGTTAATGGATAAAGAAATATATATATATATTGGTTGGTCATTGTTGGTAATGAGCTCATTGTGTCTTTTTAAAGCATTTTTAAGGTTGAAAATTTGTGGCTACAATGAATATATGATTGGATTAATGCGTTTCACATAGACAGGTTTTCAAGACTCTGCATGTTATTATATCCTTCCCTGTAATTGTTACTGTATTTACATGGTTAGTGTTTCAATGGTTTCCAACTATTGAACTTTGAAATATAAATAGTTGGTCTTGATTAACATAAAAAACTTAGAACATAGCAGCATGCATGCTACATAGTCAAGTCGAGTATTGTCACACTGAAATGCTAGTGTGTGCGCTGTATACTCACATGTGCAAAGCAGGATTGAAATGTAAAATGTTTTTATATCTGTTTTAGAGATTCATACATGTTGTACATTATCAGTGCTGTAATCGATGAGATGCTGTAACTGCCTGTTTCTCTTCCTTTTTCTTAGGCATGCATCCTTTTTATTGTCCTTTACCTTATTCTGTTAATTACTGAAACCATTTCTCTTTTAGGTTTCTCTAAGTCCTTCCTTCTATCAGGAGAGCATAAGCCTTTAATTTTTGCAGAATATATATGAGTCACTCAATAATCTGATAGATATATTCTGACCAAAGGGTCTGGAGAACCATAGTTGATGTGTCAGACCTGCCCATGTGACTTTGGATAAGTAAGTCATTTAATCAGAAGTCCGTGGTAATACTTTTTGGTTGGCTGATCATTCCCAGACAGCTATTCCCCGCACTGGGATGCCTTTCTGACTTTGCAGTTGGATGTATTTATTTGTTGTTGTTGTTAAGTGTCGTTGAGTTGGTTCCAACTCATATCGCCCCTGTATAGGGTATCTGAGGAGCAGCTGGCAGGGCTGAACTGCCAACTTTATGGTTCGCATTTCAGTGCTTATCCTACAGCCCATCCCAGAAGTGCAGTATTTACTCCTTACATTAAGTTTTGTTAAGTGCTGTTGAGTCAGATCCTAGTTAAAATGACCCTGTATAGAGTTTCCGAGGAGCACCTGGTAGCTTTGAGACACCGACCTTGCAGTTACCAGCCCAGTGCTTATCTTACAGTGCCACACCAGGATTCCACTCCCTACGTTAACTGTGGTCAGAATAGAGTCCCTAAGTTCTGATTTCTCTGTTCTCTTGTCAAAATGTCAAGCTTGAGTTTCAAGCAGTAAGGGGGTTGGCGTGGACTCTCTTCATTGAGAATTGTACCCTTTTACAGCCCATTGAAAGTCAAGCAAAAAGACTAAATAGACAAGTTAGGCTCTGTACAACCATTGAAATGACAGAGAAGGAGAGAAAAAAAAAAAACAAAAAAACCACTGTGGAAGGTAAGCATGCTTAGAATGGCATCATGCAGCTAGTGTCTTCTAACAGGTGATAATTGGGTAAAGTGAGTAAAGAATGAGGGCGGGAGAATTGATTATTGAGAGGAATGAAAGTGGCATTTCCCAGTCTCTGTAGGGAAGGGGGTCTTTAAAGTGGGTATAAATGGGAGGTTGGGGGCATAGAAGAATATTTTCTTCCCCTTTTGATTAGGTTACTGAAGTGCGGGGAAGGAGTCATATGACTGAGAAGGTCACTTGCAAGGCTATGGATGGTTTTTAATTGATGCATGCTTTTACAGAAATGTCTTCTCCAAGAAGAAAATTAAGAATTGTCAATGTCACATAAATTAAAGTTAGTATGCTTTTCTTTTTTGTTTTTTAATTATGAGTTTAAGAATATGGTGAACTCTTAACTCTGTCTTCAAGTATACTTTCAGTCTTTGTCACGCTATGTATAGAACGCATTTTTATATTGTTATATAATATGTGCCTGTTAATATATGTTCCTTTTGACTTAGTCTACATATGTTATACTTTAAAAAAAATTATCAGTATAATCCACATGCTTTCTTTTTTAATGGTAATACACAATTGCATATTGTTATTATACCATAGTTCATTTAGCCTTTTGCTTACTGGGAGGTATTTTGAATGTTTTCCGATTCTTGCTATCATAAATTCTACAATTATGAATATTTTTGTGTTAGGGTGTTTTTTAAGTAGTCCCAAATGGTATTTAGATATACTTTTAAAAGTTGAAATACTTGCTTTATAATGTAACAGTGTTTCCAGTCCCCTGAATTTCAGAATTGGCTTCTGTGTAAAATGAAAGATGTTAAAAAATACAGGTGGTTATAATAGTGATGTTGCAACCCAAAAACCAAACCCACTGCTGTTGAGTGTATTCTGACCACAGCCGCCCTATAGGCCAGAGTAACGCTGCCCCATAGGGTTTCTAAGACTAAATTTTTGCAGGATAAGACAGCCTCGTCTTTCTCCAGCAGAGGGACTGGTGGGTTTGAACCTTTTGATTAGCAGTGGAGCACTTTAGCCACTGTGCCACCAGGGCTCTTGATACTGCATCAGTTGCATTTTAGTATTAAAAGTGCCCAAACTCTGAAAATAGTCTGTGGCGTCCACCTTCCCCTTTTCTTGCGTTTACTCTTGCTTCAGCTTACTTGCCTTTTTTTCCCCACAGTTGTTTGTTGCTGGTTTGATTGTGCTGCTGTTAGATGAGCTGCTACAGAAGGGTTACGGCTTGGGGTCTGGTATTTCCCTCTTTATTGCCACCAACATCTGTGAAACCATTGTCTGGAAGGCCTTTAGTCCCACTACCATTAACACTGGCAGAGGTACATTGCACAGTGACTGCAACTGCACGAGTTTTGCTGGATGTGTGCTGAAAACCAATACAAAATGTAGCAGTTCATGCCTCTAGATATGCTCATACGCTATCCCAGGACACAACTAACGCTAAGTGCTCAAAGGTTAACAAGCAGAGATTTGTGGAGTATGAGACAATACTTCAAAGAACCCCAAAGCACCTCAATTTTAGCCTTAGCTCATTTAAAAGTTTAATGGTTTGCAAAGAGGTCTTTTAAATTTTGTTAGCCTTGCTAAGCCATTGCAACATTAGTCATTTGATCAGTTTCAGCTTTCTGTGGATAAATAAGCTGGTGGATTTAGATTTTTTTAAAGTGAAAAAAACCTTAATAATTGTGTTATCAGGGAAGGCTTACATTTTGCTGCTATTCTACTTGTCATTGTAATAGCACCTAGAGTTTGAAGTATTTTACTTGGTCTTTCCTCTTGCTTGTCACCACTTCTCTTCAATGCCATCCTAGATTCTTTTTGGCTAACATGTAAACGTTAATTCCAGCCTTAAGAAAATACCAAGGATGGCTTATTAATGTTCTTGGTAAAATAAAAACGAACTTGCTAGAGAAACATGTATCTTTGGATTTTGACATCTTTATTCTGCTTTGCTGCTGCTGCCTTTTTTTTTTCTTTTCCCTTGAAACTACTCTTTTTTTTCTTTCCTTAAAGTGAAGGAGAGGCAAATCTTTATGACCTAAATATTTGCTTTGGTATATTCCACTTTGGCTAGTTTCATTAAGAATAGGCCCATGAGAAAACTTCAGATTTTATGCTAAAAACCACATTTGTCTGTATGATGAATGTTTTTTAGAACCTCCACACATGGCTGTTTCATAAAACAAACATTGTTGAATCATGTTGACTCATACTTTCTACTGTACCCCTGGATTTTCAAGGTGATTTGTTTTGACCTGTGGGACAGCTTTAGGTAAGGACCCTGAAGCTCATTTCTCTCTTGGTTGTCAGGTACCGAGTTTGAGGGTGCAGTCATAGCTCTGTTCCATTTGCTGGCCACCAGAACAGACAAAGTTCGAGCTTTAAGGGAGGCTTTCTACCGTCAGAATTTACCCAATCTGATGAACCTCATTGCTACAGTTTTTGTGTTTGCTGTTGTTATATATTTTCAGGTAAGCCTAATTTCTTCACTGAAGTCTGTGGGATCTGGGTTTTAATTTTGCTGATGAGAATGCCAGGAAATATTAGTGTCTGAAAAGCCAGTGTTTCAAAGTTTAGTCATGCAAATAATTCCATTCTTTAAGACTCTAATTTTAAAGGTGTAAAATTGTTGTTGCTAAGTGCCATTGAGTTGGTTCTGACTCATAGTGACCCTGTATAGAGTTTCTGAGGAACAGCTGATGGGTTTGAACTGCCAACCTTGTGGTTCACAGTCCACTGCTGATGGTACAGTGCTACAATAGTAATTTTGAAACAGAAAAGCAATTTTAAAGTGTATTTGCACAAAGGGGAAATTTTTGTGTGAGCATTGTCCTTTCATATACCCTAACGTTACTTGTTTTGTCTATCTAGTTTGCATTCTTTAATTGGTATATACAGTTTCTCTTATACTTAATCTTTGCTTTTTAGGGATTTCGAGTTGATTTGCCCATTAAGTCAGCCCGGTACCGAGGACAATACAGTAGTTATCCCATCAAACTCTTTTACACCTCCAACATTCCCATAATCCTTCAGTCTGCCTTAGTGTCAAACCTGTATGTCATCTCCCAGATGCTGTCAGTGCGATTCAGTGGCAACTTCCTAGTAAATTTGCTAGGACAGTGGGCTGTGAGTATTTTGTTACTTTATATTAAGTATTTAAAATGCATTATAATTTGTATTTCATACTTGTATTTTTTCTTGAGAGAAGAGGTAAAATTAGAAGCAGTTGCTGTAACATTCTGAGATTGTCTTATAATAATTAGAAATTACTATATATCTGGATGAATTGGTGAGGGTTGTAAAACTACGATCATTTAAACATTTTTTTATGTAATTTTCAGACTAAAGTTATAGTTTCTCTCATAAAGATGATTGTATGTTTTATTACCTTTTTTCCACTATTTTCCATAATAGTAATGTTTCATTTATTTGCTTAAAGCTATTTGCTGCTAATATGCAAGATACTGGAATTTCCTTTCCTCTCTCCTCCCATTCCTTATTCTGGCCACATAGCAGTAGGCTAGCTTGTGATTAACTGGGCTGGAGAGAGGCATGGAGTTAACTAGACTGGGAAGAGAACAGTGTTATTAGAAATAGAATTCAGTAAATTCTTCTTTTTTTTTTTTGCATATGCTCATTTTTTCTTTTTAAGGTTTTTATTGTGGATTGAATGAAAATTTAAAGAGCAGATCATCAGTTTTGCATTCAACATATCATACCATCTTGTTTCATTACAATGATTATAATCCCATCCATGTATCATCAGTTAACAGTATTTCTCTCTGTTCACTTTAGCTTTTTTTTAAAAAAAAAAAACAAACCACCACCACTCAGACATATATAGTAATTTACACCTCCAAAGGGCACATTCTGCAAGACTGCCTCTTGGCCACCAGCACTCAGTCTCTCTCTTTCCAGGAATCTAGAGTCCTCAGCCGCTCCCCCTCTCCATGACCCCCCATCTCTGTCTCTGGCGTCGCTGCTTCTCAGGATAAGGTCCTGCATTCCACTTGTTCTCTTCTCCCGTGATGGTCCTAGAGTCCTCTGTTTCTGGACTAAGATTAACCACTCACCTGTTTTTGTTACAAAACTTCTACCTTTACAATTGTGACAGTTACAGTTAGTCATGATAACAGTTATTCATTACTGAATCATACGAGTTTTATCCCCATCTCTTTTCACCAGACCTATCCAGACAGGAGCTCTGGTAGCGTAGTGGGCTCCGAACTGCAAGGTCAGTGGTTCGAAACTACCAGCTGTTCCGCGGGAGAAAGATGAGCTTTCTGCTCCCGTAAAGATTTATAGCCTCGGAAACCCTGTTCAGGCTTGCAATGAGTCGGGACTGACTCCACAGCACATAATAACAGGAACATCCAGACAAGTTGAAAACTATTCAGTGATGACCCTTTCTCCTCTCCCCCCAACTCTTAAACTAAACTCCCTCTTGAAACTTTGTAAGCCAGTCACTTTGTGCCTTTATCGCCCCCTTGTCTTAGGTAGCCAATGTCAAAGTTGCCCTTCCCTATCTACCCTGTGTACAGAGGGGATAGCATAGATACTTGATGGTGAAGACTCCTTCCCTCTCTGTTGATATTAGAGTTACTACCTCCATGAGTTCATCAAATTGTAGCAATTTACCTTGTTTCCTTTATCAAAAATTGTTTGTTTTTTATCTTCCCGTAGTCGAGTTCTGATTATCAAGCCATCAAGGCTATGTCAAATAGGTACTAACTGCAAGTTTGGGTGTTCTTGTGCATCTCCCTTCACTTCATATCAGCTGGCTGCTTCACTCTCAGCTCTAGCCCTCTGTGGCTATGCCCTTGTCCATGGGTGTCCCCAGGTTTCACCACACTTTGGACCAAGCAGCCCTTCCTCTTCTCTCTGTCATCTCCAGGTCATTGGGAGTCAGTGGACCGTGGATGAACTTAGCCCATTTTTTCATTGCTGCCTTTTCCCCTCTTGCATTCACCAGTAGACCAGTGTGGTTGCCAGTAAGCTTACATGCCTGTTCGTGTGTTCCCTTTGAGTTTCAGTCTTAGAGGAGAGATTGTCCTGAAGGATGTTGATTGCATGCATTGATGGCTTCCTGGCAAACAGCTTGCTTTTATTTTTGTGGTAGCCAGTCATGCTGACATTTTTGTATTGGGTTTTTCCTGATGGTCTTTCTTTGAAGATGTATTTTCTGTTGCTCTAGCTGTTCCAGGCTGGTCTGTTTGTCCTTGCTAGTGGGAATGTCCCACCTCAGAAGGTTCTGGATGGGATTCAGGATTCCACCAAAGGTCCTATACTCTGCAAAGTCTTTGCAAGAGACCTATTTCACTGGGCAAGTTCTAGAATGTCTTTTAGGTATGCCAGTCAGTTATAGGCTGAAAACGGTCTTACAAGTTTTCTGTAATCATGTTTCCCAACAATCCTTTCTATCCCACTCAGTTATTTCCTTTTATAGTTCTTTTCATCATAGGTTCTTCTAAAGCATTCCAGCCATGTTGTATTGTTATTAATGCCTACATTATTGTAGAATTAATTTTGATTGGTTTAAATTCTGTACCTAACATAGTATTTTCTCCTTTAAAGCTGTAAGATTATTACATCTTTTATTTTTTAGCACAGTGGTTAATTTTAGAATCGGAGTTTTTACCAAAGATAGTATGATAGTATTTCTTTCTTTCTTTTTTTTTTTTACACTCAATATCTTTGAAGTATGCTTATTCTATTAATTTATGATAATTAATAAGCTATCTTTGATATTATACACCATAGCCATTCATGTCTTTCTGCTTTTACCGAATGTCATTTAAACAAAATTTAGAGTTTAACAGGGTAAGACAGTACCTCTTGAATGTTAATTGAATAGAGGTTCTTGTCTGTCTATTTAGTAAATGTTTGATTACCTTTCTGCCCTGCTCATTATAACGCGAAGGGGGGTAGGGGATGCAGGTGAAAGTAAGGATTCTACCCCTCTCCTCATGAGTTAACAGTCTTAACAAGAGATCATTTTCATAATAATGATTCAAGTGGTGTCATTGTTCTCAGTATCCCTTAACATCCTATTCTAAATGATATTCCCTTCCTACCATCATTAGCATTACATTCGGAATAGAATACTTTCAAACAGAAGCATCACACGTGTGTTTTACCACATTGGGTACTTTCATGTAGTTCAGAAAATGACATATTCTAAATGTGATCATGATTGTAAATGTCATCACCTTCCTGTTTTGGGGAAGTGAAGATCTTAGATGTATTACAGTAGTATTTGTTTTTTAAAATAACTTTTCTACTAATAATATATTCATAGTGTTGAACACATAATCAATGCCTCCTATGTGATTTTGAAGGACTGAAGGTATTGGAGACCATAGTAAATTTTATGGAATCGTTAGCTATAGGTGCTTTGAGCTTAAAATAAGGGCCTTGATTTTTGAGAAATACGGAATTTTATGAAAATGTCTGCTTGCCCAGTTAGGTTGATTTGCCCTGTTTATTCTTGGTCTATAGGATGTCAGTGGAGGAGGACCAGCTCGCTCTTACCCAGTTGGAGGCCTTTGTTACTATCTTTCTCCTCCAGAGTCCATGGGCGCCATATTTGAAGATCCTGTCCATGTCGTTGTCTACATCGTCTTCATGTTGGGATCCTGTGCTTTCTTTTCTAAGACATGGATAGAGGTGTCTGGTTCCTCAGCCAAAGATGTAAGTATATAGTTTATTTGAAAATAAATAAATTAGAGCTTGAGAGAAATATAATTTTTAGGTGTCAAAATAGTAATTGACACACTCATTAATGATTTTGTAATTAAAGCTTTAATTTATATGTCCTATACGGGGCAGTGCCATCCCGTGGAGAAGAATCTTGATTTTTATTGTTGTTGTTGATAAGTGCCGTTGAGTCGATTCCGACCCAAAGTGACCCTGCATAGGATTTCCGAGGAGCTGCTTGTGAGCTTGAACCGCCAACCTTGTAGTTCAAACGGCTTTTCAGTCTGGTGCATTAACCCACAGCGCCACACCAGGATTCTTAGAGGGTGAAAAATTCTCAGATATTACAGAGGTTTGTGACCCTGCAAAATTCAGCCCTATGCAGTAAAACCTTATTTCTTAGTGTGTTATTCCCTGTGTTAGGGAGTTCATGAAACACGGTTAAAAAGCACCTTGTTAGTGTTTGGTTAATGTGTAGTTTTGTAGCGTTGTATTCTTACATTTGAGATGGAAGTGATGTGACAATGCCTACTTTACTGCTCTTGAATTTCATTTGGTAGTGCGTGGAAAAGCACTTATCACAGAACCTGATAGAAGTGGTAGTTTTATTTTAAGAGTTGTTTTTCTCTTGGCAGGTAGCTAAACAGCTTAAAGAACAGCAGATGGTAATGAGGGGTCACAGGGATACCTCTATGGTTCATGAGCTTAATAGGTAAGGTCATTCAAGTTAATCCTGTAAAGGAGAGGGTGTGCGTGTGCGTGTGTGTGTGTGTCTGTCTGTCTGTCTATAGGTATACACATGTATTTGCTCTTTCAATTGGTCATTATCGCTGTTAGTCTTTCTTTCAAATTAATATTCAAAGCATTTAATTCTGCATCACACAAAGAGCCAAAATTTAATTAAAACCCTTGTTACTGACATTAAAATTGGCCATCTACTTTAGTAGAAATTTTGTTTCCTTCATTGCTCAGCAGCTTAAAATGCAGTTTTCATTGTTGACTGGCTACATCTGTAATCACCACTGAGCGCTTAGAAACGACTTATTTTTCACCTTCAGGAGTTGGATTTAGTCGGTTTGGTGTAAGTCCCAGACATCAGTCTTTTGTTCTTTGGTAATAGCTTTATTTGTGGTGTATATAATTGATGAAATACCATGTCACTCACCCAATTTAAGTGTACCTTTTAGTGGTTTTTAGTATAGTCAGAGTTCCATAATCATTAGTCTCATTTTAAAACATTTTATCACCCCCAAAGGAAACGCTGTATCCATTTGCAGCCATTTTCCATTCTTGCTGTACTCTTCCACCCCCTTGTCCTAGGCAACCACTAATCTACTTTGTTTAGATTCGCCTCTTGTAGATTTTGTGTAAATTTGGAATAATTAAATGTTAGCTTTTGTGAATGACTTTACTTAGTGTATTTTCAGGTTTCATCCATGTTGTAGAAGATATCAAAATGTCTTACCTTATGGCTAAATAATATTCCATTGTATTGATAATGCCACATTTTATTTATCTGTTCATCAGTTGATAGAAATTTGTTTCCATTTTTTGGCTATAAGTCATGATACTATGAATACATGTCTAAAAGTGTCATGTGGGTGTTTCCAGCTCTCCAAGGCTAGAGGTGTTGTCTGATTAACAGTTTGAGGAACTCTCCCAAGCGGCTCCACTAGTTTACATTCCCAGAGCAATGGGGAGGGTTCTGATTGCTACATATCTCGTCAACACTTATGATTCTTACTTTAGCCAGTAGTTATGAGTTGGGCTGCTAACCTCTAGTTCAGCAGTTTGAAACTACCAGCTGTTCCGCAGGAGAAAGATGAGACTTTCTGCTCCCGTAAAGATTTACAGCCTCGGAAACCCTGTACAGGGTCACTGTGAGTTGGAACTGACTCCACAGCACACACACACACATACCCCAGTGGGTGTGAAGTAGTACTTCATTCTGGTTTTGGTTTGTTTTACCCTAATGACTAATGATATGGAGCATCTTTCCATGTTCCTATTGTCATTTTCATAGTTTCTTTGAAGAAATCTCTACTCAAATACTTTGCCCATGTTAAAACTGGCTTGTTAACTGAGTTGTTATTTTTTTAAAATGTATTTTGGATAGAAATCTCTTTTCAGATATAGGACTTGATAATGCTTTCCCCCATTCTATACTTTGTATTATTTTGATGGTGTTATTTGCTGAAGAAATATTTGATTTTTAGGAAACCCAGTTTAGTTTTTTCTTACTTATGCTGAATATGCCATTGTCTTGGACTTCTGGTGCAGGTTAATGCTCTAGACAGCAAAGTTGGTTTGAACCACAGGTCAGTGGTTCAAGCTCACCAGTCGGTTGCTCCTTGGAAACCCTATACAGGGTCGCTATGGGTCGGAACCAACTCGATGGCACTTAACAACTCAGTCATTAAGGTTTATTCTTGTTCTAGTCTGAGTTATATACTTAGGTGTTTGATCTACTTTGAGTTATTATTTGTGTTTGGTGTGAGGTAGTGATCAAATTCATTCTTTGGCAATGTGGATACCAAATCATCTCAGCACCATGTCTTAAAAGGCATCAGTATTTTTTTTTACTTTTAATTTAGAAAAAGAACTAATGTACCCAGCAATATTCAGTCTTAGTTATCATCTTGCTTTTCGTGATCTTTTCTCTCATCTCCCCTGCTTTTTAATGTTTTAGGGCTGGAGTATTTTAAATAGAACACCATTATTTCTAACAGTTCTTCAGGTGATTCTGCTCTACAGATGAGGCTAAATTACTAATGAAGAGTGTCGTAGAAAATTTGCCACATACTTTTATTAGGAAGCGTTTTGAAATTTACTTTGATTTCCAAGAGTGTTCATTCACGTCATTTGTTGTATGCCTATCATTCTAACAGACTTGGTCCCTTTTGATTAGTTTAGGGCTAAGCCTTGGCATGTTGTTCATTCTTGGTGTGGTTCCTTCTTGTTTCCCAGCACTGACGTGGGGTTTTTGTCTTCTAGGTACATTCCCACAGCAGCAGCCTTTGGTGGCTTGTGCATTGGCGCCCTGTCCGTGTTAGCAGACTTCCTAGGGGCCATTGGATCTGGCACTGGTATTTTGCTCGCAGTCACTATTATTTACCAGTATTTTGAAATATTTGTTAAGGAACAGGCTGAAGTTGGTGGGATGGGTGCTTTGTTTTTCTAAATGTTCACATATTTCTGTGTGTGTGAAAGAGAAAACATTTTGACATTGTTTTTGTCAAATAACGCTGGTTCCTCTTTTCTTCCCTGTTTGTTTTCAAGTGCTAACTGCGCCATTTTGGAAATGGGCACTGAGCTAAGCCTTTGTGCAGCGTTAGTACAAGCTGCCTTAAAACTAAAGTTTACATTTTTTGTTCAAAATGTCCATCTATTGTTGCCTGTAATGCTGGAAACCAATGTATCTCCCTTGCTGTGTGAAACCACGACAGTGAGATGGTGACATGGATTCGTTTTGCACACAACATTCAGTACACAAGATTTCTCCCACTTGTTGAAAAAAATAAATGTATTTCAAATCGCCACTTTCCAGTATTTTTGAGCTTATTTAATGAGTTCTGGAACATTTATATCCAATCTCTATTTTAGATAATCAGTTTTTATACTTTCTTAACTCATAGCATCTATATTCCCTCCCCTTCATACCCCTCACCCACTTTTATTTGGCCCCTTTTAAAGCAGCCACTTAGCCCAGATGGGCAAAATTAAGCTTCAAAATTCTATGTCTGAAGTAAGACACTGCTTCTAATTCCTCTTCCTGTTTTCCGTTTAGTTCTTCCCGGTGACAGCAGAAGCAGTGCTGTTTTACGGTATTGGCTATGCCTTCTAATTCCAACAGGTCACTTGAGAATACTTTCAAGATATTATGCCCCAATTCTTTTTTTAAACTCCTAAAGAAAAGATCAAATTCTCAAGCAACATTTGTAGTTCCGTGGGGGTGAACAATAAGTAATTCATGCTAGGAATTTGTGTATGTTGTACTTACAGCAGCAACTTAAGTATAAACAGTAGACAATAAACTTTTATTTAGTAAAATGGTTTCAGTTGTGTTAGACAAATAAAGAAAATCTGGTATTAAATGCTTTCTAAGATTATTTGTATAGCTTCATTATATTTATACAAAATGTGTCTGGAGGTACTTATTGAAAGAGGTGAAATATAATTCCAATACAATGGTTTCATAAAATACTGAGTGGGGGCTAGTGAGGAACAGTACTCACTTAAGTGGGAAAACCAGGAGAATGGTGCACTCATGAAAACAACAGTCATGTCGTCTTTTGAAGTGACATACTTCTTTGCAAATAATTCAGTTTTCAAATTATGTGCTTTGAAATAAAAAAACAAAAACCATTTACTGCCTGATAAACTTTTAGACAAATCGAAGAACAGTGCCAGTGAAACTAATCCAGTTCTCAAAGTTTGACTTAAATTTCCAAAGCACAGTCCTTTGATGTTCACACATAACATGAATGGCATTAGGGATTGTGTTCTATGATTTAGCTGTCACTTCTAAATTACACTCTTGGGAAAAGAGAATGTCAGGATAGACAGGTTAAGGTTATAAAAAGAACAAAGGTCATTCTGTATCCGGGCAGATAGTAGAAGAGACAGATTTATCATGTGTCTCCAACATAGGAAAAAGACCAAATAACTAGAATCAAGTGTCACTTCATCAGCATTTAAGGTTTTTGGTTTCCATGGAGAATGGCACTGGAAGCTGGTTTTTTAATCGATGTGTCTACCTCTTGAATTTGAAGTAGTTTAATGAAAGGGAAGAGAATGAAAAGGAAATTATGACTTGGACTCCTGGTGTGGTGCTATATGATCAGCACTGGACTACAAACCACAAGGTCAGCTGTTCAAACCCACCAGCTGTTCCTCAGAAACCTACACAGGGTCACTGTGAGTTGGAACCAACTCAAGAGCACTTAACAAGTACTTGAGTCCACTGTGATTCTTACTCATAGTGACACTGTATAGGGTTTCCACTACGGAAGCGGAAAGATGCCTCTTGGAGTTGTGGAGCAGCTGGTAGGTTTGAACTGCCAACCATATGGTTACCCGCTGATTACTTACGCTCTAGCACCACCAGAGCTCCTTTGGTACTTGAGAGCTAAAGGAAAATGCATAAGGAGACTCATGACACAGAATTTTTAAATGGGTTAAGTATATGGGCAGGTTACTACTACAGAATGTGTTTGGGCTTAGTTTTCATATTTATAAGGGAGAGTGGATTTAATTGATCCATGGATCAATTAATCATTTTTCCATCCTTTAGAAGTCCAGTATAACCTTTTATTTTTCATTAAAAAATACGTCTAATCAAGTCAGTGAACCTGTAAACAAATGAAAGTATATGGCAGATTTTACATCTGTACCCTGATTTTACCTAGAGAACAATTTTTATATTATACTGAAGGGTATGACTTAAGTCCTGGATTCCGGGCTAGAAACATGACGGAGCTGGCCAGGGAAAGCCACTGTTGAAGTTGTCAGATGGGCATTATATGGAAAAGGCAACAACACACTGGGTGCTACTGGAGGCCCTGAGTCAACACAAGACGTAAGAAAACCTAGACATGAGAGCACATCAATGGTCAGTAAGTGGTAGAACCTTTGACGGACATTTCCTTTAAGACCACTTGTATTGGATTTCTGGTACTTGTAAACCTTGCTTAGCTACACTCATGGATTAACTCCTAGACAACAAGGGCCAGAGCCACACACATATCTTATTTTTTAATGGAACAAATTTTTGGAAATATCAAGTACTGTTCAAGATAGGGATAGGAAATCCAATTAACATATGGGCACAGGCTTGATGCCTATATTCCTTACATGTCCTTTATAAAGTGAATTGAATTGACCTTTTTCATAACATTAAGATCTGTCTCAACCTCAGTAATCAGGTAGTTAGTTATAAGACTACTAAAAGTAATTATCAAGAATATTCTTATTTATTGCTTTTATATATTCTGCTACCCAGTGGAAATGTACATAGCAAATTGTTCAAATTAAAAATAAATTGGACTTAAACATCAATGCAGTAAAAAGTGATCTTCATACACGGTTATAGAATTTTATACTAGGGTGGGGAGTGAATGTGACCTTTTTCCTATAGAAATATCTTTGCATCTTGGTCTCCTTATATTAGTAGAATTAACACTTAGGGGTTTTTGTTTTTAAATTTAGAGGAAATAGATCTACTTTATGTTCTTTTTCATTAACATTAGGTGGACTTTAGCAAATTACGACGAAGGTGACAGCCTCTGTGTGATTACAGTTCCAAACTACCATATGCATTCTGTGCTGCTTTTATTTTTTCCAAGAGCCAATTTCAAATCTGCATTAAATTACGCTGAATACAAAGTCTTGAGTGAAGAAGGCCTGGTGGTCTTGTTTATGAAAACACGGTTGGTGTCCTTTTTGGTCTTAAAATTTCAGGAAGGGGACTTCAAATGGCTTAGTGTTTGCATGTTTCAATGCCAGAGCATAGGAGTAGACTCTGGCATCCACTGTAAGATGCTCTTCAGCTATCAGAGCTACAGGAAGCAAAGAATACAAGTTAGGTAATGCAATGAAATATCAATCTGTTTACAGAGCAAAGTTTCTAGCCAGATGCTAGCAACAATAGCAGTGAACAGGACACTTTTTCTGCCTTAAAAGGATCTTAATCCGGTGGTGGAATAAAGGCTTTAACAGAGATTAGTCCATCTTGAGACAACTAACAAGGAAAAAAAATTGATTTAACAACAGAAAGAAGAGCAGAATACACCAGAAAGAATTAATTCACTTTTAAGACATCAAAGCTTTAAGTTTATGGATCCAGTTGTTACACGTTTATAGTTCATAGTAGAACACTGCCACTGTGAAATGAAATAGTGACTGTATACTTCAAGGGGGCTTCACAACGTTTATGCTGGGGGGTGTATGGACTGTTAAGTCAGTTTCTACTCCTAACAACCATGTATAGGGTTTCTAGGCTGTCAATCTTGACAGGAGCAGAAAGTCTCATCTGTCTCCCATGAAGAGCCTGGTAGGTTTGAACTGCTGACCTTGCAGCCCAACTTGTAACCAACTAGGATCTTCTAATTCCATTTTCACATGAACTTTCTGAAAGCCCCTCCATATTTTACTTAAGGAATTCATGTGTCTTCCACTGTCAAGAGATTCACCTTTCCCCCATGTGAGTTATAACTGTGCATGGTAGGACTGCCATTATACAACCAAGAATGAGGTCTCAGAATCTTATACTCCACAGCCATTGTCAGACTTCTAATCTCGCTCTAATTTTCCTATATCTTGTACAGAAATAAGCTGAGACATGTTGATCCTTGAAGGTAGGTATTGGATGCTATTCATATGTGCATGGCAGATGCTTGGTAAGTGTTCAATGCTATTTCTTATAGCAGACTAAAGTTAAAGAACACCTACTTCTCCCACTTATCAACTATCTCATTCAATATTTCACACAACAATAGTAAAAAGTCTGTTTTGCACATTAATGATGTATGTCTGGCAGTAATGAATGCTGGCTGTGATGGTAAGGTTCTATCTGTCAGCTTGGCTAAACCATGGTTTTCAATGGTCTGACAGTTTTATTTTCACATACACCATACCCACACAAATAGCGCACAAAGAAAACGAATGAATGGGGGGTGGGGGTGGGGATGTTGCAGAATTTGAAAAAAAACTAACAAAAACTGATGTTAATCTGCATAAAAATTCAGTAATGATGTAGTTTGACAGCCATGTAATGATGTAGTCATTACCTCTGTTTTGTGATCTTACGTGGTTATCGTCCATTTTCACATAATGACTTGCTCTTTAAACCTAACTATGCATGAGGAGTGCTTTTATGCCTTCCTCTTTATATGTCTATCCCTTCCCATCTACTTAAAGCCCTCTCCCTCTATTTTCAACTTAAGTACACAGAAAGGACCAGAAAGGAATACTCTTTATAGAAGGACATTCTTCTAATAAAGTCGACATTTCAAACTTACCAGCCACTCCTTGGAAACCCTATACAGGGTTGCTATGCGTCGGAACCAACTCAACTACTTAACAACAAACAACAACATTGCATATTACAGGGAGCATAGTGGCCCCATATGAAAAGCACTGGACTGCAAATCACAGCATCTGCAGTTCGAGCCCACCTACCAGCTGCTCGTGGGAAAAGATGAGGCTTTCTGCTCCCTCAAAGATTTAAAAAGCCTTGGAAACCCTATACAGGGTCCCTGTGAGTTGGATCCAACTTGGCAGCACTTAACACCACCACCATGGCATGTACTAAGTACTTGTGTTTTAAGTGCTTTGCATACATTATCTCAGTTAATTTTATGCACCCCTCATCAGAGGTGGTGGTTGTTAAGTGTCATCAAGTCGGTTCCCACTCAGCAACACTGAAGAGCAGCTGGTATGGGCTCCTCATCAGAGGTAAGAGGTGTCTCACCATTGTTTTGTGTGATGATAACAGCATAAAGGCTAACTAATAACCAACCTGTAACTAAGCAAAATTATAAGTCACTGGTACTCATGGAATGGAAAAATATTTTTTTAAAAAAAAGCTTCAACTTAAAAATTTTGAAATAATTTAGTAAAAAATAATCGTACCAATTTTCTGAAATACAATCAAGTATTCAAGTTATGAAAATTATCTATTACATTTAAGAAATGAGTGGGGACATAATCAGATGGCACAAAGGGTTCCTTGAAGAGCCCCTGCCTTATGTTTTCAGTATAGAATCTCCTAATGTTTTACAATCATAGGATATCAGCCCACACAGATTTACTATTTTATAACAGTCCTATAGAAGGCTCCACCACTCATCTGTCAGTTTGTCATACTGTGGTGGCTTGTGAGTTGCTGTAATTCTGGAAGCTATGCCACTGGTATTTTAAGTACCAGCACAATCACCCAGGGTGGACAGGTTTCAGATGAGCTTCCAGATGAAGACAAACTAGGAAGAAGGAGTGATGAACTACTTCCGAATATTTAGTCACTGAAAACCTTATGAATAGCAGAGAAACACTGTCAGATATAGTGCCCGAAAATGAGGCCCTCAGGTTGGAAGGTACTCAAAATGCAACTGGGGAAGAGCTGTCTCCTCAAAGTAGAGTTGACCGTGATGACTCGAATGGAGTAAAGCCCATGGGAGAAAAGCCCACAGGATCTTCATTTGCTGATGAGGCACAACTCAAAATGAAGAGGAGAAACAGCTGTAAACATCAATTGAAAATCGGAACATGGAATGTACAAAGTATGCATCTGGGAAAATTGGAAGTTGTCAAAAATGAAATGGAATGCGGGGAAAACTGGAAGTTGTCAAAAATGAAATGGAATGCATAAACATTGCTACCTTAGGCATTAGTGAGCTAAAATGGACTGGTATTGGCCATTCTGAATCTGACAACCACATGGTTTACTATGCCGGAAATGACAAATTGAAGAGGAATGGTGTTGCACTCATTGTCAAAAAGAACATATCCAGATCAGTTATGAGGTACAA